>NC_135773.1:6209316-6300839 GCF_028453695.1 Augochlora pura | reverse complement strand
TCGTGCGCAAAGGGTTAAATTTATTAATTCCGAATAGAATTTTATATTCAATCGAAGGAAGAAAATCATAAGACGTAAACTGTAAGAGTTAGCATTAAAATTATCATTTTCTTTGATTGTTAATCAATTTGTGCATAAAATAATCTACTAATAACAGAGCTGAGTATTTGAACTGCAGAACCCAATAGGAATTCCAACATATCAATTCGAACAAAGCAGGAGCGTTTTGAAGCGTTCAGACAAGCAGTATACATTAAAATCCCCAGCGTCTTGGTGCGTCAGTTACGGCAAAGGATTAATGTCCTATCTATCCTTAATTATTCGGCAATAAATCACTCTATACTAAAGAGTTTTTATCCGCAAATAAAAGGTAAATAAATAAAAAAGTGTAACAGACACTTTTCTCGTAGATAGATCAAGCCAAGCTCACAAGGATCCACCGTTCGGTTTGATTTGCGTTTCGTCTTGTCTCGTTCTCGTCCCGTCTCGTGCTCCCCTCGTCTCGACTCGTGTCGTCTCGTCGCAGCATGGAATAACGCGATAAAGCGTAAAAGATAGTACTCGCGCTTGTCGCCGACGTGTGGAGCATCGACTGAGATTAAAATCGTTTCGCGTGTACAATTTAATCGCGAGGAGAGGATCCGTGTACAAGCGTTCGCGCGCTAATCTTCGTAAACCGGTGGATCCGGAGCGACGCTTCGAAAGATCAAAGCAGCCGGAGAACGCCGACATGCGACGTTCGTTCTATTTCAGTTTCGATCGAATCAAACGGAGACGAAGAGAGGGAAAGGGTAACGGAGAAAGAGAGAGAGAGAGAGAAAGAGAGGCAGAAGAGAAGAAAAAGGGAAAGGTACGCGTACTTTTTTCCAGGCGAATGCACCCAACAGTCGACAGAATCCTGAAAGTAAAACGACGACCATCTGAAAATCTTTCCGGCGAACAGCGACGATAATCGTGCTCCCTGGATATTCTGTCGACGCGCGGCGTTTAATCGGCCTCCGGTCGCTCTTGCGGACAATTTTCAGGAACGATTAAGCTCCGCGGATCCTATCGGCGCTGCGCTGGAATGTCATCTGCTATGGTAATTCATAATTCAGTCGGTTTTTCGCGGAGCACTTTGGAAATATTAAACGCGCGGTAGACGAGCGAGCGTGCAAGGGATGCGGCGACAAAGCCGCGGCGAGCTCAAAGCGTTCGCTCTTAACCCTGTATTTTTGTTCTCCTCCTCGTCCCGGTGCGCGGCGTGCTTCCCCGAGCGATACTTGGACACGTTTCGCAGCGAACTTGGTCTCGTCATTTACAGATTGCCCGATTTCAAAACCGTTGGAAAAAGCCGTTTCTCTACGGGGAACGGTGACTTCGATCGGCGCAGTTTCACGGCGTTTCTCTGATTCTTGCGGAAACACGCGAGCTCGCCTCTCCGTGGTGGTTTCGCTATGAAACCGATTACACGCGAATGCATTGTGAGGTACAAAATTGCACGGTGGTCGGTTGCGACACAGTCGTGACCTGAACCTGCCTCGCTCGCTGAAATCGCGATGGCCGTTCGTAATGCTTCGAATATGCGTGTATCGAACGGTTATGGCCCATTCAAACGACTGTCCGGAAGTAATTAGCTTCGTATTCAAAGTTTCCCCCCGGAAACGCGGACTCTCGGACGAGTAACGCGAGGGTTGGAAGGGAGACGTATCTCGATTTGGCCTACGATCGCGACAGACAGCAACGTAGGGGAGGATCGGTTTTCGAAATGTTTTTCCTGGAAAAGAAGTCTTTGCCAAGTGATATGTGCAGACTGATTTTCTAGCGTTGTGATTCCTCTGTATTATTTCTGACACGTAGCGTTTACGTGCTGTCGTATATGTTTATAAGGATTGGGAGACAATGTGTTGTCGGCCGTCTGGGGTAACTTAAAGCTCGAAACACACTTACATGTTATTTTTCTGTAAATTTATCAAGGTTTTGAACAGCCTTGGATCATGCTGTTGGCACGACCGAGCCTGGCACGTGTATTTTGACTCTAATTGGTTCAAGCTGTCCCGATCTATCCGAATGATCGATTCCATTTTCTGCTATAATTCGAATCTAGTAAATGGAAAGAAGAAGAAGAAGAAGAAGAAGAGCACACGTCTCGAGGAGGTCGCAGAACGTAGCGAGTAATACATGCCGGTCGTTGCGATTCTTAACACGCCGCGATGGATCGCGACGTTTCCGGCTCCGGTGTGAAAAAATGGGATGAAACGCTGAGGGAATACTTGAAGCGAATACCGAAGTTTGCATACCGAGGTAACGAGACGGAGGATTTCTTCCACCCTCCCACCAGCCAGCTCCCGGTCTCCTTCTCTTTCTCGTGGCCGCGCATCGCGAGCCAGACGAGACGGAATATCTCCTCTTCCCGATAACTTTTTATCAGCGTCGACTTTTGCGCAAGAAATATGAATTGTTAATAGAAGGTAAAAGCAATTTGGTGTAGTCTACATAGCGCCGCCGATGTATTCTTATTGTTAGAAGCAGTCTTCCCTGTTGCTCGTCCCAAGGTGGATCGCGATGGCCGCGTCGCCCCGCGTGGACTATGGAAATCGCGGCAGTCGTTCGTCCTCGCAAAACCACCGCTCACCACCACTCGCCACCACCCGCAGCGATCCGCATACATTAGTTTTTATTTCGCTTCTCTATGAGACTCCGGCTCGCTCGTCTTCCTGATTCTTCCGCCACGTCCCGTCTGATTCGCTAATCGAGCAACGTAGCCCCGGGAACCGTAATTTCCAAATTAGTCGCGAGAAAGCGTGCCCGTATCGATTCCGACGACGACGCTTGGTATTTGATCCGGACGTACTTTTATCCGATGGGGAAAACTAGGTAGGTGCGAACAAAGCACCAGCGGGGGCAAAAATTTAATAGAACCAGCCGAATGATCGATGTAAGATAGTTGACACGAAATAGCAAAGATTACGAGGAGGGTGTTGGTTGAGTGGTTGGTTGCCAACCGCATCGGACGCGCCGTGAACAAACGCTATTCCGAGATGAGCGATCGTCCCCCGGAGACCAGACGGGACTAGACTAAACGAGAAGAGACGAGACGAGACGAGACGAGTCGGGGAAGAACAGAGCGGAGCAGATCGGAGACGTGAACACGACCGCGAAGGTTCACCGTTTTGGCACCCCATCGAAACTCGTCGCCAGCCTTATCTTTGGACGGGCCCGCCGCGCCGACCGCGCTAATGGAACGATACCGAGCGAATCTCGAGAAGATTTGAAAGATATATTGGCAAACGTGCGGGCTTACGGCCGCCGTAATCTGGCCTTCGGATCGGGAACGCGTCGACACGGCCGAACGTTCCAAAAAGTTGGAAAACGAGCAGGTGGAGGCGAATCGCGTCGCGTCGTGTCCCGGAAGTCCGCGCGCGCTAGATTCAGGTGTCCGCGCGAGGCGAGACGGGCGGAGGCAAGCGCAGGGGCGAGGAGAACCGCGGGAATCCGTGAATCGGGCCGAATCACAAACGAACGAATCTCGAATGGCATCTGCGAGGGCTACGAGTCCCCAACGTGACAATCGCGTCGCGTCCGTCAACGAGAAGGGAATAAAAAGAACCGGGAGGGTTCGGCTCGGTGGGGCGGGGGGCGGGGGCGAGGGCCAGCAGAGAGACCGGCGAATCGACACAGGGTGTTTTAAAACGAGTGCTATCGATAATCGAAATCGCTTCGGGGGTTGCGGTTGCCCGGAGCTCTGGGGTAAATCTCTCTGCTCTCGCCCCCTTCCATTCGCGCGGTCGCGTAAAGTCTACACCGTGTGTGTGCACAATGCACGATGCACGAAGCACGGTGCACGGCGAATGGTGCATGGTGCATGGTGCATGGTGCTTGCTGCACCGTCCACGGATAGCCGCCGCGTGCTAGCGTCCATGCGAGTGCGTTCGTACGTGTTACATCCGAATCGAACCTCGACGAACGGTCGCGACATCGCGACGGAAAGAAGAGGTTCGGTATGGGTTGGAACAAATCGTCACGGTTCAGTTCAATTCCAACACAAGACCCGGTCTAACCGCTCGCTGCGGATTTTCTAGAATTTTTGCAAACCGTGGTTCTAATACGATCGCCTGATCGATTTCGACCCAGATCCGAGTTAGAATAACAATGCGAACTCCGTCCAATCGGTTGCCAATTCTTCCAGGTGAAATAGAGCAAGCAAACAGGTGGCTCGATCGTCGACTCGTGGAACGATGTTATTCGAAGATTCAAGTGGACAGAAATCGCTTGGGGACGGAAGCCCGACGTGACTCGCTACGCTAATGATCATTTTTCTATCCATTGTGCAGCCCCTATTTTGTGTATACGTTAAAGAGGGTAGGGAACAAACAAACAAACTCCGGAAGGGGTGTTGCGTGCCGATAAAGATTGAAAAGCCACGATCAAGGTGCGATCCGAGCGTCGAAACCATCCGTGCACGCATTCACGTACGGGTATAGACCGATCCGGCTGGCCACAGGCCACAGGTTTGCGGAATCACCGAGCGTGACCGCACTTTGATTTTTAACCGAACATCTGTTTCGATGATTATCGGGTAAAAGAGCAACCCGCGATCGTTACGGTCGCACGGTCGTCAGTCGATCGGACACTGTTCGCAGGTGATCGCTACGTTAGCGATCCCTCCGATCGCGAACCCGCCTTTGTTCCATCTTTTCAATGGTATTTCCCCGCTTATCGCGCTTCCTGCCGAAATATCTTTGCGTGTACGCAGAAACGCGTTATCGGTCGGTACATCCGGCTTTTATGAAGGACGATAACCGTTACGTAGCCGCCATTCAACGAGTATTTTCTAGAAAATTCGGTTCACGAGAACTTGAAAGATTTGTGAAGAAGGCCGCACCGCGCGGGACGAAAATCATAACTTCTAAATTAATTAGTTTTCAATCAAGAGACGTTTGAATAATTTGTCAAAGAAAATGGAAAGATATTTCCAATTACCTTCAAATAAATTATTTAATAATTATATTAAATAGAAACACAATCTATTGTTAGTCGAATACTAAGTTATTGAAAATTCGTAACGATTTTGAGATCGGTTGTAGCTACATACTCTGCTAAATACCTTTGAAAATCGAAGTAAAGTATAACTTTTTTTATATTAAAATGTGCCATACAACGAATAAGAATCCCAAGATAATTGGAACCGTTTTGTAAACCTTATCTATAGTATAAGAGAATGAATCGAACTTGATTATTTCATTTCAGGTTAATTATCATTTTAAAATTTCTATAGATTAATTTCAATCGGATAACGTGCGGTCATTATTTTCTATAAAGATTAATTCGTAAAGTGGTCTTTTATTTACAAGATAATATAAACAAGCTACGTTGTGAACTAACGTATTTATATTTGATCTTTTTAATATTCGTTCGGAAAATTTTTAAAAATGTTAAACATTCTGTTGTCTAAATATGATTATTTATACATTTTAAAACATCATGAACATACTTTTGAATAGATACGAAGCAGTGACATTTCCGAATTTTGTCGTCGGGTTAATTTACCGGGCGCGTTTACATCGCGGAAAAGCTTGCGATCCAAAAGGTAGGGGTTGTCGCGCTCTTCACAACCCTATTTCGTCCCTTCCGAAAAGTTCTGGAGAGCGAAAATTCTCCGTCTCGGGGATCGTTTGTTTCGTATTGTCCCGAGGACCGAGCAGGTCCGGGTTAAATGTACCGAACCCGAGATAATAAACAACAATAATACGTTCTCGAAATATATAACGGTGGGCAGATACCGCGAGAATACGAAATCGTTCCAACGGTACACGGGGCCGCGATCGTTCGTCATTTTTGACTGTCGTTTTATGGCGAAACGGCGAAACGGCGAAATCGATAAGCCGCGAAAGGATACCGTGTCTGTGAACTCCGTCCCTGTGGTATGGGAGCTCGGAGAGGCGAACCAGGGACGAGGAGGAAAGAGAGAATTGAAAAAACGCAGCCAAGTTTTTGATAGACTGGCTCCTCGCTCACCGATCGTTACCGCGTTTTCCCGTTCGTCTTCCGACAATCTCGAGACAGGTCTCGAGACGAATTCGTTAGAATTCGCGTGGTTCGAGCCGGGGACGCGAGGGAAACGCGAAAGCGTGCAAAACCAGCGAAGAAGTCGGCGCGATGCGACGCGATAGTAAAGAGACGGGACGGAAGACGGGATAGGGATGCGATCCAGACGCAAAGAGAGAAGCAACGCGGTTCAATTTGACGAGGTGTAGGTAAACAAGGGAGATCCGCGAAGTTTGTTCGGGTAGAGGCAACTGCGCGACGTCCTTTAATTTGCGGCCCTTCTTCGATATCGGTGTGCGCCACCGAGAAGCACGAGTATATAGGGTGGTTCATAATTCGGGTGGCTAGCGAGATCAGAAAGACTTTGAAAAATATCAATTAATTGCATTTAATTTAATTTATTTATACAAAGAGTTAAATATCCATATTTTACAATAAATAACTGAAGGCTAATATCAGCAATTCGCCAGCGGTGTCGGGTCATTTTTAACAATAAAACCTTGTATCTTTATTTTCATAATCTCCGAGGTATACTAATTTAGCTTAATATAATACGAAATCTGCGATTCAGGTGAGCAGTAAACTCATTTTGCATTATCCGATATCGGTTGCATATACGTTTAATTTGTCGCTATTGTTGTTAATAATTTTAAATATCTCGCAAGAGGGTCAATCGTACTAAATCTCGATTTTGTTATTCTATGCCTCGAAGCAAGACAAGAGCCGCGTAATGATACTTTTCAAGTCACGGAACACCACTTTGGCTTCGCCGCATCTTACGCTGCAAGTCTTGCGGTTTGCCCTGTATTTACAGGGAGCGGCACAGGGTAGCTTCCGATCGGCACAGATACGTTAGCAGCGACGCAACCATCCGGGATCGTCTTGAAGCGAGTCGTGTTTTCACCCTGTCCGGGTAAACAGGAAGGGTGCCCTTCGGCAAATAGTTATTGTTTGGTACGCTGTTTGACGTGTGTACACCGGGGTGTCTGTTTGCGCATCTCTGCGCGTTTCGGTATAGGCATATCGTTGATACACGGGAAGCGTGTCCGATGACTCGAGTACTTCGATGTCACAGATCCTAAAGCCAAAAGCCGTTTCGCTGACCACAATGCGGCGAAATCTTTGTCGGACGATCGAGGAAAACGTTAACTACGATTATCGTTTGAAAAAGCGTTCCGTAAACGCGTCTGTCCGAAGAATGCGAACGAGCGACGTATTCGACGCGTTCTCTTTTTAAAAACGCAGCAGGGTGGAGTCGCCTCCATCGTCGGGAAAATCCTGACTATAAAGGAGAAAGCTTAACCGCGCTCGGCTCTCCGAATGACCAAAGGACTCTGTGTCTTAAAGGGACTGCGCTGCGACCAACAGAGAAAGAAAAAGGGAGAGAGAGAGAGAGAGGGAGAGAGAGAAAGAGAGCGAGAAGGATAAGAAGAAAAATAAGGAGGGAAAGAGAAGGGGAAAAGGAGAAGGGAAGTAGAAACAGAGGAGATAAAAGGTGGGAAGCGTGTGAGCTCGCGCGCGCGTATCTTACATTCAAAAGAGCAGGGATAAGGCTAAGCTTCGGGATACGCGAGGATGACAGAGGCTGTGACTGCGGTTGCGGCTACAGCGATGGCTACGGCGATGGTAAAAGGGGCGGGGGTGCGCCGGCAGAAGAAGTCGAAAGTCTACCGCGGGGGAAAATCCGGAAGGTGGGGTACGCAGGTTGTAACATGCAAATTTGAACCTTAAGGGTTTTATGTCGGCCGATATCTCTGAATCATCTCCCCTTCTCTCTCCGTGGCCGTCCGTCCCCGTGCCCTTCTTCCCTTTGGTCGCGTCGATGGTGGCCCTCGGAGGATTTCGACCGATTTTATCCGGGCCAGAATTGTCTGTCGCGTTTCGAAAAGAAAGGGGAGGGACACCTAGCCGCTCGTTTCCTCTTTCGGAAATCCGAGCAATCCGTCGCGCGAGCTATCTCTCGTCCCCGTTGCGACGATCTCCCGATATCGTGGACGCAAAGATGGTCCCCAGTTCCCCGGCCGCGACGCTCCCGTCCTCTGTTTTCGTCGGATTCGGATTCGAAGCGATCGGCTCGCAACGCGCGCTCCCGAGTGCGCAGCATGTTTATGAAAGCGACGCGACAGGACTCTCGTATCCGATTCAATTTAGATTGCGATCTCGATCGGCGCGTTCCAATAAAAATACCCGGTTCGACCGCATCGTCGCATGAATTACGAGGCGCCGTATTAAAATGGTTCGCGATTCCGTATCTGATCCGCCGTCCCGCGCTTTCCGCGCTGCCCGGGCTTCCCGCTGTATAAGCAGCTCATTTTTTCCGGCGCGTTGATTTTGCGGAAAAATCCCGCTATCGGGAGAAACGATCGTCGAACGGAGTTCATCGGATCGGAGTGCCCCGTCGCGACGCATCGATGCGCGGTCTCTGGGGCAAGAGCGCAAACGGAAACAACGACGACGGGGTCGATGCTAAATGAAATTCGACTATTCGACGATGCTGCCAAAATAGATCGAACAGTTTTTTAATGAACCGTGCATTTTCGAAGGGAAAGATGTCGCGCGGCGGAGGCGATGGGAACGGTTCTGGTTCTTGTTCGCGAGCATCTGCGTATCGTTGGCGCCCGACGGAGATCGATCATGCGGATTTTAATATCTCGGCCCACATTGGCCAGGCGTTTGGTAGTCACGAGGCACTTTGCCCATTCATCATGGTAACGTAGTAGGTTACGGCACGGAGGGCGCGCGATTAGAATCAGTTACCCTTTACTTGCGCGCGCGAGAGCCAGCGAGCGAACGCGAACGCGTCCGTTTGCCGTCCCCGCGGTGATGGGTAACCCTTGATATCCTGGACAAGGATATCCCCTCGGGTGCCATCTGCCAAGGTTCGCTCCTTCTATCTCTCCTACCGTTCTCCTGCCTTCTATTTCGCCGCTGCGCCGCGTAGTCCTCGTACACCCCCCTCGGCTCGACTCGAACCATCTAAAACCGTTCTCGAAAAATTAATAAGCCGAACAGGCCAGCTCTCTCTCTCTCTTATCCTATCTCCCCTCCTCGCTTACTCTCGATCTCCCATTTTCGAGTCGACCTTAACGAGCGACCGCCAGGCCAGATAGTGATCGTATCCGCGTACCGACAACTGAAACTGTTATGAAAACGTAGGCTGCGATTTTAATTAACGTTCGCTTTGCATTAAAAATGAAAGGGTGGCACTGCAGTCTGTAGACTGTAGACTGCAGACTGTAAACTATAGATCATGGGTGTGCAATCCGTGGCTTAACCCTTTTAGTGCCGGACGAAAAAGAGGTGCCTATGCGAGAATAACCGGCCGAATTTCACAGTTTTACTAGGGTTTGGGAAAATAATCATAAAAACCAAACGGGAAACAATATTTACATGATTCAAAAAGCAGTATACTAAGGATGAAACAGAGAACAAAACAATGACACTAGTTTTTCTTTACTCGTTTAAAATTATATAAATAACAAAGGTAAAAGTCTCCATAAGAAAAAGTAAACGTTGAGTTCTCTCTTTCAAAACGTATTTGCGCATACAAGAAGCCATCTTTTCATCATAATTCTATATAGACCAATTATTATGAAGTATATATTTTGCATTTATGTAACATCTAAATATATTTTGCTATTATGTAACAAGATAAACAATATTACATAACAAAAATAAAAGAAGAGATCGATTGCATAGTGTGGGCGATAAACCATCTTATCGCTCCAGCGTAAACAGGGTCCCAGCACACTCCGGTATAGAATGTGTAAAATGTCAGACCCAAAACGGTTTACAAATTCTTTGTCAACGAAATTTGATTATTTACAATCAAATTAGATCATTTATAAATTTATTAACAGATAAAGCTGTCTCGCAATGCGAAGAATAAGACGTTATTACACGCACGACGATATATCGTCGTTGGCACTTCTGGCAAGTGTAGCAAACGACGATATATCATCGTCCGGCACTAAAAGGGTTAAAGCAAGTATCAATGTCGTCCAAGAAGCGATTACGATGCGAAAAAAAAATTTCAATAGCCCACCCCTATGATGTTTACTATGCTGATTGAATATCTCTGTGCATAGTCGCGCATCGCAGGTGCAATCTGACGTTGCAACTTAAAGAGAAAGGATCACGGCTTTTCGTTGGACTTTTATACTAAATCATACCTGCTCAGAGACAAATGTCGCTCGTTTCACGGTCATGCGTTATTCACGTTGTATCATTGTTTGGAAGCACGTACATTTGTGATCAACTATTTCCAAGAGTGAAATACTCTAAGCGAAAAATTCGAACTAGAATATCGGATAAACACCTTGAAAACACCCTGAGAATTGAAACCAGTGCAACCGATTCAGATACTGATGCATTAGTTTCTCAAATTCAATGTCAAATATCAAATTAATTTTGTGATTTCTAGATCCCCTTATAATCACAAATAAAATTTATAATGAGATTTTACATATAAAATGCCGAATAAAATGTCTAACACAATGTCACTCTAATTCCATATTACTGTTTTCATAATAAAAAAATATCACAATTTATTTGTCACAATTAATTTACGTTTTCCTGTTTATTAGCTACCGTTAGTGTTAAGCAGATTTTGCGATGCTCGAAACAACTTCTCTTCTTCTAATGTGCTTCAAAGAAGCTAAGAGGGTGGACATCCCTGTCGTAGGCTGTGGAGAAAAATTTACGCGAATCCATGGTGCCATGGCAAGAAGAATTCAGTGTAAGATGTTTAATGGCTCGTGGACGGGGGTGCGGGCACACGGCGAGGAACAGGAACGCGGAGTTGTTTCGGAAAAGGATCCCCGGGCTCGGGTAATCGACACGACCCGTCGTCCGAGTCCTGGTCGGAGGAACCTTCTGTTGCCGTTTCGCCGTTGCCGTCGCCGCGACGGTAACCACTCCATGCGGCAGCGCACTAATTGCAGCCACGGATGCCGGTTACTGCTTCCCGGGGTTAATCCGCAGCGGCGTAACACCGAGAAACATCGAGCGAGAAACATCCGGCGCGGCGACGCCAGACAGGTGTGCCACTTTTAGCGGCGGCTCCTACGACGATGCGCGGTCAAACCGCTGCGGCACGCTCGGCAGTCGTTCGCGGCGGTACAACTTGCTCGGTAATTAACCATGATTAATACCGCTAATTAAAGAAACGCGGTGGAAACGCTTGAAACGAGTGTCGTGACTCCTCCCGACGTCCTTTTCCCTCCCGCGAATCCCTGGCCCTCCCACCGACGTCCAGGTTGCTGGCGGAGACGGAAACGGAAACGGAAATGGAAACGAGGCGGCGTTCCGAACGCTTGACCGCGCCGTAGGATACTCGGATACCGATCCTTTCGCCGGAGTATCACGATCGTTGAGAATTCGCGAAGTGTTCGAGCATACGCGAACGCGACGTCCGATTTTTAATTCAAGCTTTGAGCGACGGTTTCGACGACACCGAAGACGTTCGAAAAATGTGTTTCGAAAGATCGGAGAGAACGAAAACACTTGTTGGACGATTCTCCGCGGCGCTCGGCGACGCGAACATAATGGGATATTTTCGAGAGTAATCTCTGCCTGCTCCCGGAAAAAATCGTTCGCTCGGATCGACGAAACCCTGTGCTCCCCAGGCTTGAGAATTTATGCGCGTTTTCAAGGGGAACCGAACCGTCGAAGGAGCGAAGGGGATCCCACGCGAGACGGCCCATCGTTTACCCGTTATTTATTTCTCGAAATTTGAAAATTATACCGCATTTAATACACATCGGCCCCGCTTCCTCCGCTCCTTTTCATCCCCGTCGAATAGGTCCCCGTGTTTTATTCATGTCGCAATAAATAAGGAACAAAAGAGCAGTTTGTGAAAAACTCTGACGCGACCGGGCGCGGGCGGTCTCGACGAAGCTTCGCGAGTTACGAGCGCACGCATGTCGCGCGTTGCCAACTGCGGCAGAGGTTGAAATTCGTAACATCAATATTGAGCTGGGGATCTTTTGTCTACCCGGACGACAATTTTGACCAGCGCTAGGCGATCCTTCCGCGATTATTCCTCGTTATTCCTGGGGATATTGTCGCGGCAACGAATAGTTAGTTAAACGTTGAACGGGTCACCCCCCGAAACTGTAACGGGATTGGTAGCCGTATCGATAACGCGCGAATTGATCGGAGGACTCATTGTTCGATCGAAGAGAAAAAGATAAGAAGTCGGAAACTGCCGGGAAGGTGGAAAGGTGGGATGAAGGCTAGGTAATACATGGCAGGAGTATCGATGCGTGGTTGCGTGTCGAAGGGGTTGGTGGGACAGAGTGGCGAGACAGAATCGGCTCGGCTCGGCGACAGGACGAGGGCTGGCTTTAACGAGACTACCGCGCATTAGCCCGCGTACTGCAATATTAAGCAGAGCACGAGTGTTTTGCACCGAACTTGGGTTCGGCCATGCTGGATATCGATTTCGACCCACGGACCGGACGAGGTCGCCGTCTCGTTACATCCACGCCGATTTTCCTTCTTTTTCTAGACCACACTGTAGCAGCGTCCCAGGACTTGTATTATTCTCGATTGCTCTAAATCGGTGTATCCTCCTTGGAGAAGGCGAGGCGTGAGGAAACAGTGTGAGTGAGACGGAGAGAAAGAGAGGGAATTTTTCTTAAATCCTCGTACGTTCGAACCGTTTCGCGAAAGAATGTTCTCGTACGCGTGTAGATCATCTTAACCAAAAGAAGGGCCTGATCGGCAAGATCGAAACAGCTCCGAATGAAGCAAAGATTTCTTCGGTGGAGGCAGAGTAGTTTAAGCAGCGAGGCGCGCACAGCGTACACTGTACCGAATCGGACGGTTTGAAGCAGGGTTCGAGTCGCCACGGGAAGAGCAGATTAAATATTCAAACGCTTTCCATTAACGGACCGGGCCGGTTTA
The DNA here is from genome assembly GCF_028453695.1 of Augochlora pura. Taxonomy (NCBI): domain Eukaryota; kingdom Metazoa; phylum Arthropoda; class Insecta; order Hymenoptera; family Halictidae; genus Augochlora; species Augochlora pura. The sequence continues at coordinate 6,287,903 of NC_135773.1, read as the reverse complement.
TACTTATCGAGGATAAAGTCAAAGGGGTGGTTCGGCTAGTCACGGTTCGAATGAGAAATAAAGGGTAATTATTGTTGCGCGACGTCCACGATATTGTTTCTTCAGGGAAAGCTTGCTAAAGGTTGATCGATCATCTGTCGTTACACCACAACAATGTTGAAAAAGGCACTTTTTTTCTGCTTCTACTCTTTACTAACGAATAGTCTATAAATTTTACGCATTTTGATAAAAATGTCTGAGTAAAAAACAAATCAGTAAAATCGCCAGTCAATTGTGAGAATATGTTTATGTTATATACGACCTATTCAAATTACTGAAAGGGGAAAAGACATTTTTGTCTGACTTTCGTTTTTTTACAATTAATTTCGACAATTCACACTTTCCATAAAAGTTCCCACTCTACTAATGAATAACGAAATTATATGAAAGTTTTGCGCGGAGCAAAGGGTGAAGCTTAATATATGTATTTGTCACTGCCGACTCGCTTTAAATGTCGGCCTCTTTCGACGATACTGATAAGGACACTGAAACAAGAGGGTGTAGAGCTAACCGAACTATTTACCGCATCTCGTCCCGTCTCGTAGCGCACGGTATCCATACGGTTGTAACGATTTAATTCATATGTAAATGGAGTGGGGAAGCGCGGGATAAAAGTCACGGAGCTAGGTGGAAAGGGCGCGCCAACGATTCGTAAGCGCGTACGACCCACCTCGTAAATCTGTAACAGGATACTCGAGCAATTAGAATTACGCGGTCGGGTGCCAACGCCATTAGTCCTGTTCACTTTTTATCGGCCCACGATATATTCTCTCATCTTAGAACCAACCACCTAATCTCGGCTTTTGCTGCTTCTCTTTCCGATCGTATAAGTACGCGTTAACGACGGTTTATTTTCAGCTCTCAAATGATGATCACTGTTTTAACACATTAACGACGAGGCATTTTTATTAAAACTTCCCTATGCGACGGGTGATTGATTAATGATTTTAGCATGTGTCTACTAAAAATGCGGTAAGTATTTTCGTAATTAATATATTTTATTAAAATTTGCAGGAGTTATATGCATTGAACTGTCAGAAAAATATGAATAAATATATGTTGTAATAGAATAAAATGAGAATTCTCGTTTCCCGTCGGTAACGTGTTAGCATCATTAGTGGTAATGTGTTAAATTGGCTCCGTATCCATTACGATGGCCACTAGCACATCAATAAACACCCTATCAATAATGACAGCTTGATGTCAAACAAACCACTTATCAATAGTGTCACTGGCAGTGCGAGATCAATTTGACGTTAAGTCGCTCATACAAAGTCAATTGACCCAAGTCACTACAATCGATACAGAGTCAGTTTGACTTCAAACGATCATTATTGATACGCAATTAAATTGCCATCAAAACACTGCTATTGTAGTGATACGGTGTTAATTTGACAGGCGTAGCAACTCTAAGGTTAAGGGACTTTTTCGACGGAAAGCTCGCCAGCTAAATCATCCAGAAATATCGAGATCGAACCGGCAATTTTACGAAGACAACTAAAAGGCGAAAGGGGAAACAAAGATGTAAACGGACGAAAAGTACGAAGAACGAAGAAGGGAGGAGAGTCGAGGGGGGCCCCCGACGGTGTCGGCGGGAAATTGGTAGCGTGCGACGAAGCGGATCGGAATCGGGGTGGTCCTGTCGAGCGGCAATTAGTCTAGCCGAGCAGCTAGCGCGCCGTCCGGATCATCGTCGACAGAGAGTTTCGCGTAGGTTCGACCGCCCGCGTCCGTCCCGTATTCCGTGATTTATGTTTGCCATACATTACCGACCGAATAATCCCACGAAAGGGTATACCCCGTTCGAGACATCCCCCCCCCCCCCCTCCCCCCGACCTCGACGCCTGTGGACTGTTGCGAACTGTTGTGGACCATGGTCCGTGGACATCGGTGTCCCCGTGTCCCCACGGGCGCGAGGGTCCGCGCGCGTAGGCTACGCCTGCCACCCGGCGTTTAACCGCTACTCGCTGATCGCTCTATCTGTTTCAATTAAAACCGTGCCCCCCGCGCACAGGGACAATATACTCGACTAGGCCGAGGCGGTCGCGTCGACTGTCGTTCCTCGCCCGTCGCAACGCGTTGCTGCCGCGATCCTGGACGAATCGACGACACAAAACGATCCAAATCAGTCCCCATTAATCGAGACACGTAACCTCCGATTCCAAGGAATCTATGTCCCCTGGGTCACCGACACGACTGTCTTCTGCAGCACCTAGCTAACAGCTAGGACGAAAATGGGGAACAGAATACGTGGAAGAGTCTATCCTGCCGCGGAACCGCCACCCCTATTTCTTCCTCCGACACGCCATTTGGCTCTGCAACTGTGTCAGCTTCTTGGGAATCGCGGTTCGAAAATGCGGGGCGCGTTGGGCGTCGCGGACCGGAGAAGCTCGTTCGGCTCACAGAAAGGAGTATTGTCCCTTTGTCGTCCGTTTCGCGGGAGCGGGACAGCCATTATCGTCTGGATTAGACTCTCGGTTGAAGATCGAGGTGCGAGGCGCGACGCCGTTACGCTCTCTAAATGGCTTCGCGCTCGGCGGAACCAGTCATTTGCGATAAGGGCTTGTTCGGAGTTGTCGCGCGCCTCGCCTCGCGCGAGAGAGACCACCGCGCTCCTTTCGTCCGAGGAGCCGACACGGCTCCGAAAGGGAGAGGCAACCCGAAGGGAGGCTCGAAATTGCGACAGATCGAAGAAAGAGGAAAGACGAACTCTCTTCCCCTCTCTCGAGGACCCGGAGGAAGAAAGACGGGGTGTGTGAGACGGGGCGAGGTGCGGCGAGGCGAGGCGAGGCGAGGCGAGGCGACGCGTGGCATGGAGCGCCGAGGAGGGACGAGGCGTGGGAGGACCGGCAAAGAACCGCGGTAACGGGAGCGATAGCGGGGCGGAACTGAATAGCGACGTTACAATCAAAGCTTAATGCCTTTCAGAGCGAGCCAGACGATTCGAGATTCGCGCGCGAGTTCACCTTCAAGATGGTAATTTTCTAGAGAACGACGTGCCACAGGGTTCCGCCGATGCGAGTCCCCGTCGTGGATAACCGATCCGAGGCTCTGCGACTATTTTCCTCCTCGCTCGCTACTTCCCAAACGTGGTGTTTTGCGCGCCTGGACATCGATCGCGCCGGGGTACGTAAATCACGATGACGAGAAGGAGCGTGGCGTCGCGATGCGAGCCGATGCGAGATGATGCGAGTTGGTGCGAGGTGGTGCGAAGCGACGCGAAGCGGGGAGAGGCGAGCCAGCCAAGGCGCTAGGGAGCAATTCCCTTAAATGCCCTGTCGGCCGCAAAAAGCCACTCCGTCTAAAAAACAGCCTGGTGCGTCGCATCCCCTCTCGTCCCCTCTCATCCCATCACAGCCGTTCGCTCTTTCTTTCTCCCTCGTATCCTCTCTCATCCCCTCTCGCACTCGTATATGCTTGTCGACACCCGCCGCTGCCACTCGATCTATCGCGCTTCGGTTTCGGCCGGTCTTTTTCCTTCTCCGGATTATATTGGTCTTTATGGCACCGATAAAGTGCACCGTCGATTCCGCCACCCTTCGCACCTCGACCCTTCTCTCGTGGCCACGACCTCTCCCTTTAGGTGCTAGCCTGAATTTGACGTCTTATCCCTGCTGCTTTCCTCTCCTTCCCGCGAGAATCGACCAGAGATCGCCGCAGCATCGGTACGAGCCTAACGGTGACCGGTCGTTGATCGTTGCTCTTCGATCATTGTCGGCGCCTTCGATACGATTTCCCGGAATGCATCCGAGCCGCGACGATGCTCGCGCTGTGCGTCGCGTGTCGGCTCGCGTCTCGAGCCGCTAGATAATCATCGATCTACTTCCCGATCACCTAGATTGTTTGTTTCGACCAGGAACCGAGGACACCGAATTTTATTGATCGAACTCGATCGTCGAATTCGGACGGCGAACCGTTCGGCTGGCGTTGACAACCGCGTGCGGCCCGCCGCGCCGGTTTTTCATGTTTATAAAATCGAATCGCATCGCGGATCTCGCGGCACATTGGACGGGCTCCGCGATATTTCCAATATTTGAAGCGACGACGGAAGTTGCAGTCGCTGCAGGAAATGAAACGCGTGTCTAATTTCCAATGCTTCTCGTTCTCGGTACGTGCGCCGCCGTTGACTGCTGCTCGCTGCTATTCGCCGCTGCCGACTGCTGTTGGCTACTAGCTGCTGCTAGCTGCTGACTGACTGCTTTTACCGCCGCCGCTGCTCGACCGATCTTCCATACTCTGCTTTTCTTTTCGCATTCCCGCGACAATCGTCGACCCTGATCGAAATACCGAAGCTAAGTAATCTCGGATGTCACGCTTCGAAGACGTAAAGAAGTAAAGATACAAAGTAAGATGTAAAGGAAGATAAAGCAGGTGATCAAGAGGTGTCATCCAGAAAAAGAAGGTGGAACTGAGATGTTAACAGAGATTTTAAAAGAGGTGTACGAGCGACGGAAAGAGTTTAGTGTGTGGTAATACTGGTTTAAGAGAAATCGATTGAGGCAGTATGGTGAACATAAAGTGTGCGGTGAGTTTCACGGAAAAAGACAGACAATGTCTTCTAATATTACGAGTGGGAAAGTTTTTTAAGAATAGCAGGGTAAGAAATAATGTGGTTGATCCATTTATAAACAAAAAGTAGATCATTTGATTTCGGAAATGAAGGGAACCTTCTTCAATAGGCTGTTGTGAAATTCTATCTGTTAAGTATGAGAAGATCGATGAAAAAAGGACCGTGTAGTCAAAGAGCACAAAGTTTGGCTAGGAGGATGCAATCATTAACAGTGTTAAAAGTTTTGCCAAAGATAATGTATATAGAGTCAATTTGAAGATCTTTTTCAACACACTGAAAAGGAGAAGTGTCTATAAACATTTTCTCAAATTAATTAACATGGAACGACCGAACACAGGATCATGTTGCTCTTCTCGGTTGAAATTTTCGTGTAGGAATGATAGTGGTGACATAAGATGGCGCTGTTTTAACACCACATTTAAAGATCCGAAAACGAGTACAATTTTTCCAAAGGGAGGAAACGGAATCGGTGGCAAGAGACTTATTGAAGAGGATAAAAAGTACTTGTAACAATAAGGAAAATGCACGATTTCAGAAAAGAGGAGGGATTCCATCATGTTTGATTTGCAAGAAGATGTCAATACTGTCAATACTTAAATAATTCGTTGTTGTCTATCGACACAGGAGAAAAGACGAACGAATGACGGAGAAAGGGTGCCTCTTCTCTCTCTCTCTCACACACACACTTTCTCTCTCTCTCTCTCTCCTCTGCCCTCTCCGGTTTCCGATTTCTCGCGATCCTCTCCGAAGCTGGGTCCTCGGTGCTTTGTCTCGAAACACGCGGAAAACTTTGACTCGAGAAAGAGCTCGGTTTCTTGCGGCCCGCGCGCGCCTATGTTCGTGGACAATGCACGAACTTCTGTAATTAAAGTTATGTTCCCGCGTCGAGACTAAGTTACACGGAAAGTTCTGCCGACGCCGCTTCAACCGCCGCCACCGCCTCCGCAGCCACCGCGGTGCCTCTTTGGTCCGCGATGTCGTCCACGGACCGCTTGTCTCTTATAAACTGTCAGGTTCGTTTCAAATCTTATCTGAACCCGTGAAAAGAGTCTCGAGGAGGACCTAACCGAGTCAGCGGCGCAGTCTCGCCTCTGGCTCTTCGACCGGCGAAACGCTCTCCTCGTATTAACGGGCTTAGAACCGATAAGGACGTGGAAAACAAAAAGATAAGATGCAGACGGTGTCTCAACGTCATTCGTGGCAAAAATGACGGAGACTTTCCGTGTACGCGGTCACGGAGACAGAAATTTAAATCGTACGGTCAGTGTCGTCAGACGATTCAAGGTCTTGATCACGTTCCACGATCGGTTTTACCATCTTATTTGCAGACGACAGTCGGTCCATAAGTATGTTTGTAATAATGTGTTTAATTTGTTGAGATCTGAGAAGCGTCTAGGTAATAAGAATGAATATACTCTCAGCCACCAATTCATAAATTTTGTAATCACTTCTTAATTTTGCATATTAAGTATTAATGTTCAATGAAAATTAATTCCGACACAGGATGACACCTATGTCTAAACTCATCACTATATCAGAGATATTTATTTTTCTTATTTCGATAACCCCCTTTATTAGTTACATGAAATGAGTAAGTGAACAATCACGGAATCGGAGGAAACCAAAGCTGCCGAACGACGTATGAGAAATAATCATTGGGCAATTGTTATGCCTCTTTATCACTGCAAATTTAAATCGAGATTGGAGCCGTACAATCTTATGGACAGATCTTAAGAAAGTTTCCTAATCGAACTACGTTTTGCAACTCGATCGGCTGCCGGACCGGAGATGACAAGAACCAAGAAACGAGACCAGGGTAAGAAAGTGGGACACGAAGGTGGACTGCGAGGAATCGTATTTGAGAGATAACGCCGAGGAAAGAGATAGGGGTATTCGTTAGAGTCTCGCAGGAGTACGCCTTTTACCCTCGCGCGAATGCTCGCATGAAACGAGCGAAATCGTCAACTCGGTCGACCACGGGGACCATGGGGACTATGAGGACAAACGTTTTGTCGTTGCGACGATATCGTGGAACAGTCTAGATCGGGGGTCCTTAAACTTCGCGATCTTAAGAACACCTTCGATACAATGCACATTTACAACCTACTAATTTCTCACTATATCAATTTCTACAATCTTGAATTTAGCTCACAATGTTTGCGAAAACTCTACCAACATTAATGTTATACCTTTTTGTACTTTATTGGAAAATGGGTGTTTACACGTTTATATATAAATGAATGAAATTAAATTAAACAGATTCTTCGTTGATAACTAAAATATTTATAAAACCACATCGCAATTATATTTTTGTCAAGAGTAAAATATACATTCCTGTTCTCGTTTGTTATACATATGGAGGATGATTGTGCTGTTTCTTATGCCAGCGCAAATAAACGACAAAATATCCGCACTTTATTGGTATTGCAAAATGGCGTAGATTTGAAAAGATTTTGTTCATTTTCTACATTGTCTACTTTGGAGGATAGGAGAATAATGGCAGATGTAATCTTCCTACTTAAGTTTTTAAGCGTTATTTGTGAATGTATGTATATTAATGCTAATGCACTTAGTGATAAAATCGATTTTTTTAATGGAAATATCTACAATTGTAAAATGATATTACATAGCATGCGGAGAATCACCTTACAGGTATGTAGAAAATAGATTGTCGTAATAGTAAATAGACTATAAATATTTTTATATTTCCATGTAATACAGGATTTGACAAATAAACTTTTCTGGAAGTAGTAGTTACATATCTTACATAGTAAAATATGCTTGAAATCCTATTTCATAAGAATATATGAGAATATCTTTCATTTCATAAAGAGATATGACAAGGTGCAAATATTTATAGATTATTTACTACTTCAAAAATCTATTTTTTCTCATCCCTGCCATCTTGTGACCACACTTGTACGTCACACGTCGCGTACGTTCTACACTCCTTTAAAGTTTTTAATTCTCCATATATTACATTGGTTTTAGACCTGTTATTACAATAAATATAACAATTTTCAATCTCGACTCTCCTCGCATTAGACTATTTATGCGAGCGTGAGGTCATGGACCCCCGAACTCTGCGGACTTGGTCTAGATCGTTCGGTTCCCTTCAAACGAACACAGAACAAAGCGAATCACTTGTTTTTCACGATAGTTTCGACTCTGTTTCTCTTATTCTATGATTTCGTAGTGCGCGTGTGTCGGTAATTCGAGGAACAAGCTCGAAACTTTGGTTATGTTGGTGTCTAGTATAGGTTGGCGGTTGGGTTGGTCTTGCAGAATAACGATATTCCGTGGCGGGTGTCGGTCAACGGGCGGAAAATCTGGCCGGCTTCCGATCGAGCAACCATCGAGCGCGACCAGAGCAGCGCAAGCCAGAGTCGATAGAAAAGCGGAGACGAGAGTGAGAACAAGAACGAGAGCGAGAGTGAAAGCGAGATCGAGAGCAGGAGAGACCGAGGGATCGAGAGCGAAACAAGAGTAACAAGAAAAAATAGAAAGCGAGGAAACGAGAGAGGGTGGCGGAGGCAGACGGCGGGCGGCGGGTGGCGGGCGGCATGCGGCTGGCGGCGGGCGGCGGGCGTGCAGGGTTGGGGGTGGCTAAGGAGAGAAGTAAAGGTGAAAGAAGGCAAGGAAAAGGTTGGTTGACGCGGTAAGGCGGAGCGTGGAGGTGGCGAAGGCGGGGCGAACAAAGTTTCAGAGGCGTGATGTATCGACAGAATTCCAAAGTCGGAACTCGCGTGCACCGGGAGGTTCTCTCCTATCGAACGAAATCGCGATTCGCCGGATTCGCTGGATACGCAACCTTCCACTCGCTTCGAGCGCTCTCACCGTTCGTCTCGCGCTGTTGTGTCTCGCGTCCTCGACCGATTCGCTCTGAAATCCGGAAACGAGATACGAGAATCGTCGCGAGGACAACGACCGCGTTTCGACGCCCGTTGTTGGCCCATCGATAACCGGCAATTTAACGATTTCGTTCGGGCGGAGAAAAGGTTCCGCGCGGCCGAGGCGAAGATAAGAATACGATGCATAATCCATCGGACCGAGGAGGAGAGATCGAAGACTAAGCAGTTGGGGTGCGAATGGTCGAAACGATTCGGCGCTGGTCGGCAGTGTTCTGCCGATCCAGGGAGAGAAAAAGGCCGATGGAAGAGGTCCGGAGAATACGGGAGGAACGGTAGAGGAGCAAAAGAGGAGCGGGAGAGGAGCAGGAGCCGCGATCCATCAAGAAGACAAGAGGGTTTGGGGTGATGTATCCGAGGATAGGTTGACCTCTGCGCCGGACACTATAAAATCACCCTTAAACATTCCTTCCGAAAACGATCGAGCTCTCCGACGGAGGAGCGATTTTTTTGGATTCGGCTGCGCGGCTCGGATTCCCTGGCCGAGGCGGCGGTGTAGCAGTAGCTGCAGCAGCTCGAAAAAGAACTCCGTTCTCGTCGCTAGAAATTCCGTGACGAACGAAACATCTGGCTGGAGAGGGTACGGCAGCGACTGCGACAGCGACTACGACGACTACGAGACCACGAGATTCAGGTCCCGAGCAGAAGAAAAAACTGAATCTCCGTGTGTGTGCGAGGCGAACGCGTCGAAATATCCGATGGCGTTTCGCTGTATCGGTTCGCGTTCCATTGAAAATCACCACCCACCCTCCTAGAGAAATGTCACGGAACGTCGGAAATTGGAAAGCTTATTCATATTTTTTCGATAGACGATAATGCGCGCGGCGGCGGATCGGGCACTTTCATTCCGCATACGTAATGCGAGAAGCGAGCGAGCGAGCGAGAGAGAGAGAGAGAGAGAGAGAGAGAGAGAAAGAAAGAGAGAGAAAGAGACAGATTCTCTGCTGGGCGACGGATGCGAATTTCTCGATGCGCAACCCCAACCCCAACCCCAACCTCGGTCGCAGCCCCAGCCTCTGCTCCCATGCGTAGCTCACGGCCCACGGCTCACGGCATACAGCTCTCGGTCTACCACGATCTACCGCGCCGCCACCCACCACAACCACCACAGCCACCGCAGCCACCGCCACGGCAACTGCCACCACCATCGGCTCCCCTTCCACCGAACGATTCGGCTTCGCGGTATTTTGTAGTTGGTATTTTCATTTTCTCCGAATGCGAATCGAACCGAAGAAGATACACTAGTCAACGAAATTCTGAAACACTCTGAAAACGCCGCCGTTCGTATGCTCAGCTTTAGACTTCTGATTTTACCGAAAAAATAGGCTCGTTTCTTTTTGACAATAGTCGCATAAACGTTGATCGATTCAATTCGAACATGCTCGATCTAATTTAATCGTGCGAAGTATAAAATAGCAACTCGCAACTCCTTCGGCCGAGTTCAAAGCGATTGGTTTCGTCTTGATCTGCTCGAGCACGCGCGCTGACAACTTCTTTTTCTCGCGGAGTTACAAATGCTTGCAAGAACGGCAGGGAGCCTGGTAAATAGTCGGATCGTTTTCCCACGCGACACTTTCTTCGTCGATACGGGCCGAGAAGAAGTAAGAGACGGCGAAGTAGAATGTAGAAGGAGGAGAAAGAGGAGGAGGAGGAGAAGGAGCTCGTCCGATACGAGTTGACATAAGCACGCGACCAACAAAAACCCGAGTCCCGGAGCTCCTACGGTATTCTTAATTATCTTGTTAGTCGAAGAGTCCGCTGCCGCCGCACCTAAATGCCAACACGTTCTCCTGTCGTCGCTCCTACTAGACCTGCTGCCGCTCCGCCACCGGATTCCACTTTTTTTCCCTCCATTCTTCTCCGATTCTGACGACGGATTCACCCGTGAGGTCATAACAACTCGTTTCGGTTTTCTGGTCGCCGTATTTTTAAAGACGCGAGAGCAACTTCGTGCGGAACTTCGAGGCAGAAATAATTTAGAGGCCGGCAATTTGACCGACCCGGTTTAACTGTTGCGCGACGCGCTCTGGACCGGACGGATGATTTTTCGGCGAACGATAGACGACGGGCTGCGCATCGGACGCAAACCCTCGCGTCATTAAACGGTTGACTCAATTCAAGAGCACATTGCCAGACAAAGAAGTTAAGTCGACCGCTTGGCAACACGCGAGCGGTCCCATCCGATCGAGGACCACCCAAAGTGTTTTCGCTCGTTGTACCGGGAGACGAAAGGTCTTCCCGATCCATCAATCTATTGCTCAGAAAGAACAATACAAGATACACGATACAAGAATCTACGACTGCTGCTAACACGAAGATTCAGTTCGCGCGTTCGCATCGATTACGAAATCGTTCGAGCGGGATCGTTTGAAGAAAAAGGACCGCCGCGCCGTGAGATCGACATGCTGGTAAGAAAATGAATCGGAGCTAGCGATCGTCGCCGCGACGACATAGGGGTTCGAGACCGGTCGCGTTCGCCTGGCTTCTCACGACCGATTGTCGGGCCGCCAACCTTTTCGACCAGCGACTCGCTTAATCGATTGATTAACAGGGTATGCGGGATTGACCTAAAAATCATCATAAACCACTGCATTTAGCTCGTTCTTTCGGGTCGGAATCTAATTCGACCCGCTCCAGCGACGACACGCTTATCGCCGCGAAATAGAGAACGCTTTTTGGTCTCTCTTTCGAGGGACAATTTACCTTGAACGTACCGGCTTGACGCGAGAGAGGGAGAGAGAGAGAGAGGGGGGAGAGAGAAAACGGTTCGAGCGCACCGAGCTTGGAAATCGAGGATGGTTTTAGGAGTATTCTCGTGTAACCTGCCAGCACGAATCCGAGTCAACTTTCAAAGCTCCCCAGAGTCCGTTCTTCTTTTACTTTTCCCAAATAAACCGACAGCTAATCGATAACGCGTCAACTCCTCCGGTCCTCTGGTTTCGCTCTCGTTCCCTCCTCTCCCCGTCCCGCTTTTTTCTTCCACGGACCGATTACTTTTTTCCGAGCGTCTCATTTTTTCCCCCGACGCGATCATCCAGCAACCTTGTTCGTTGAGTCGCGTCGACGGACAAGGGAACCGAGAAAAACTTGGAGGAGAGCGAGAATCCTCGAGGACAGAGGAGCGAAAAACGGCAGAAGCAGGAGAAGCGGGATGAAAGAGGTGCAAGGAGTAATCGTGATTCGTAGGTAGACAGGTTTACGAGCGTGCCGTATGGGTAGGGCGTTGGGTAAGCTACGCTCGATGGGTGAACACGCCACGTTGTCTAGATGCGATTGGACAGATGCGATATTGGCATCGTAGCCGAAGTTGGCTCTTGACGTCTTCCGTCGCTCGTATCCTACCCTGTCCTCCCCCTCCGACAGCGCGTTTTAACACCGCCGTAGCCAGCTTCCAGCTAATTCCTATCGCCGCGAAAACGTGATCGTTCCGAGGCAACAGCTCGACGCGGTCGGGTCCAAGTCCGACCGATCTCTGGCGCTGTCCTTTGTGAATTGCTCCAGGGCCGGTCTAGACCAATTTGTCCAGGAAAGCGACTGCTGGAAGAGATTCGGAGGCGTCGCCGGGCACAAGCCGGACGCGAGGAAAATCGGCAATGCTTGTTAAATGACGGCGAAACCAGGAAAGGTGGAACAAGGGAAACAGGCTTGGCAGCTGGATCGAAGTGCGTCGAAAATCGACGGGATCTCGTGGGCGTGTACCTCGTGGGTCAAAGTTGCCGCGTATCGCGTAACGAGGGTCAAACTAGTTCCGAATACGACGGGACAATGCGAGCCAACCGACGTCCAGCCATCGATGACAATGGAACGAACACGGCAGAGGCACAACGCGCCGCCGCCGCGCCTCCTCGCCTCCTCCTCGCCGATCCGTCGAAAGAGAGCCGAGAGAGCAACGAACCACGAAACTATCGTATCGAATGAAACGCGCTCGTGCCGGCTCGGATGCGCGTTTCAAACGATCGTAAACGTCTCACTTTGCCGGAGTCACGCCCCGGTGCGACGAGCCGGTTAATCGTTCCTTTCAACGGAACAATGCGTCCGAGCGACACGCGGAAACCGAGCGGACGATCTCGTTTTCTTCTGGCCGTTGCACGTTTTTCACCGACTTTCCATCGGGAATCCAAAGAATCGACCCGCACGACCTTGCCACCCAGGGTCCGACGTTGCGCCATTTAGGGTAGCAAAAGAACCGACGACACGGTATCCAGCCGGACGGTTTCGCGAGGCCGAGATCGGGGAAAAAACAGTCTGGTGGATCGAAGAGATTGTTGTCTGAGGAATCAGACCTTGATATATTGGAGGCGTGTAGTCGAACACCCTGCACGTATGTACGTGGTCTCGAGTGCGTGCGACATGCCGACGAGATTGGGAGAACGAACGAGCCTAGCCATAAAACACGGCGAATCCGGAGCTTTATTTTATTTCATTCAATTCTTCACGGGCGACAAGCACCACGGGAATATGGAATCGAGTTGTTAGGCGGCAGCTCGCGGCTGCTCGCGGCGCCGGATCACCGGATAGAGGAGGGTAGCTGGATATCGGTAGTTTCGCTAGCGGGGGACGATTCCACGCGACACGCTCCGCATAATAACCAAGCGGCCGGGACCGAAGCGGCGAGTAGGCGAGTCGCGAGCGGGCACGCGCTACGGCTACGCGCTCGCGACAACTATTCCAGGCATCCGACGCTTCTTCCCCGGTTCGCCTCTTTTTCTTCCTCTACCCCTTCCCATCTCGCGACTTCCAGTTCCCCGGGCCCGTTCAGTTCCTGGTCCTGGTCCTTCGGTTTCGGAGATCGATTTCGACCGGCCAAATATGTAGGTATGCGCGCGAGGCGAGCACGGCAAAGTATGTTACCCGCGCCAAAGAGATACAACGCGATAGAATACTTTGCTCGGTGGCATGTCCGCGGAATTAATCACGCGTGACAGCGAAACGCGCGAAGTGCTTCGTCGTTTGGTCCTGCAACTGTACTCCACGTATACTATTTCTATCCGGTTTATTTCTTTCCTATAGATTCTTTACTGTCCATAGCCTTGGACAAACATCTGCGGTCACTTTAGCGGTCCTCGAAAGTGTTCGTACAGCTTTTAAAACGTGGCAATGTTTTTAAAACTGGACTAAACGATTTGAATTTTGTTTAGATGATAGCGGAAAAATCTTTATCGAAATTTACGTTGTCATGAGTTACAATGAGTTAAAGATCACAAAAGTTCCGCCATGATTTTTGTTACTTTAGGAAATGTAAGAAATCTGCAGCTTTTTTAAATCCGAACCGATCTCGATCGAATTATCTACATTAATCTACGAAAGACATTTTTAAGATCTTCGTTACTTAATCTAAGATGAAGACGTTAGAAGGCGAGAGATTTTCACTTTCCAATTACGTTACGGTATGCGAACAATTTTATGAGTCACCGCTTTTTTTCTTCTGTATCAAACCGAATGCACTATGCTTATCTAAATTGTGTAAACCGTTTACTAATCATTGCAAACCGGTACGGACACTTTCTCAATATTTTCGAGTACTCTTATGAATTCTTTCGTCATTCTGCCCTTATGGCCGTTAGAATACATCATCCTACTTAGTTCCCCTATCGATTTTGCATAAAGATCTGCAGTCTACTTATTATTACCCATGTTCCTTCTAAATCAATCGAGCTTGTTTTATTAAGTCTACCGGAAAGTTCTGTCCGATAATGTCATATCGAGTTTTAATAAGTATGCATATGCTTATTTGAGACATATATTTTTCAGAAATGTTATTTACAAATTGCCATCACGTTGGCTAGGGGTCATAGGTTACGAAACTAAATAGTATAATAAATATTATTAAATGTACGAAAAATTGATTATATTCTTTCACTTCGCAGACAGAACTTTCCGGTAGACCTAATAATTTGCCCGCAAGGGTTATCCCGTATATACATTATATGTATTATGCATGTACAATACGTAAACAAAAATAAATTATTATTACTATTATACCTCTATACCATACGTAGTGGAAGGTTAGAAGCGTGAAAAGGTGGATGGGACGGTAGCAGAGGCGAAAGAGTCCCGAAGGATCGACTCTGGGGAGTCGAAGCGGTGGATCGTCGAAGCAGTCTGAGGAGAAACAGGGTGGGAGTGGGCGCAGGAAAAAAGCGATGCCGTAAAGCACTCAGCGGGGAGCGTGATCCGCTTACGAAAGTCAGGTGAGCCTGCGTTACCGCGTTACCAAGTTACCGCTTTACCGAGCTGTCCGGACTACATCTATATGTATGCTGTATGTACGTGTAACGATGTGGGACCATGACAATGTTTTACTTTTAGCAGCAGCTACAAAATTCCCTGGCACCACGCTTTCCCCCTCACCGCTCCCCCCGTCTTCGCGGTACTGTCGCCGACGGCGAATTGAAGAATGAGAAAAACATTGTTTATCTTGATGGTTACTCGCGCCGTTACGCGATATCGCGGGTCACGAGCATCCTCGAACGCGGTGCTTCGCAAGGCGACGCTTTTCGAAGTCGCTCGAAAGGCGAGAGCGTGTAATAAGTTAAGCGACGAAACGCCGACGACGCAGCTGCTCGTCTTAATGAAACATTAGCTCGTATCGGCTTGGAAATTGACGCAATGTTGCGCCACGGCGACGCTCTTCTCGCCTCGCCGCTCCTCTGCTCTGCTCCGCCTGGTCGTGTCATCTTCCATGTTTTCGCGCTAGTTACTTCACGCGGGAAATGGCACTTAATTGTTTTCGTTCGGGACGATGTTGCCTGGAACGGGAAATCTCGAGAGGATTCCTGTGTACAGCGTTCGAATGGCTGCGTATTATCCGCTACTGTTATCATCTTGTTCTTGATCGAGATGCTATCGGTAACGAATCCAGCACAATGGTGGATCATCTGACTTTAAATTTTCCATCGACCGTCGACGGAGATGCAACGAAGCACGTCACCCGACGGCACCGATTGTCCAACATTCGTCGGGCGCGCACGAATCTCAGTAACCTTATAGAAAAAAAGTACGTACGTCGCGCGGAATCGGAGATAAAGGTGGCCTGTATTGCTAGCCACTTTGGATTATTTTTGCGTTCTCAACTGCTTCGTATTAACGCGATTTAACAAAAGCGAGCAAAATTTACTATAGTCAAATTCATTGAGAAATTTCGTTTGTTTTTTGTAAGCTAACTACGTAAGCTAACCGATCTGTTGTATGCTACTAATGGGTCACACCAGTAGAAGTATAAATAAATGAATAAAGAAATTCTGTCTCGGTGAACTCGTCGAGTGACATGCAGTTCGTGTAACTAGGTACATAGTTCGTGTAATACAAGTCGACTGACTACTTTCAACCCATTACATCCAACTTTGCGTTGAAATTACCGTACTTCAAGTTTCAGACACGTGGATTCCTGGAGAGTCGCAAAACCGGGCATCGACGAAAATTTCGCTCGCCTAAATGGAGTTCTACCGCCGGTCTCAAAGTTGTCCGCACGCGTCGGTTGCGCGAGCAAGGGTTCAGCCGGGTCAGCGGGATATACCACGAGAAACTAAAGGACGAAAAAAAATGGAAACGAAAGTTCGTTGTAGCGGACAGCGAGGGAGATAAGATTGCCGGCGATAGTTCGATAAGAGAGCGTATTGGCGAGCGGCAGGCATCGACTCGTCCCGGTTTTTTCCGTTCGGCCACTCGGCTGTATTATTGCTGGTACCGGCGCGGCGGCGCGCGACGCGGTATCGCAAGCACTCGTTGGTCGCGGCTCGCATAAAGGCGGTGTACAGGCGACCAGTCTATTCAGAATGTAATTAAAAGGCATTCATACGGTGTCCAGCCGTCCTCTCGGCGAGCTTTTCCTTCGCGACGGACTTTCTGGAAGTCAACCACAATAATGCTTCTCTTCTCGCTGCCTATTGTCTCGTGCCGTGACATCTTTGTCTTTTTTACTACCACTGGAGTCGGCGTCGATGTCGGCGTCGGCGTCGATGTCGGCGTCGGCGTCGGCGTCGGCGTCGGTGTCGTCGCGTTTATCGCCTCGATTCGAAGCGGAGCGCGTTCCCGACGTTCCCCGGGAGAAAGAACAACTCGTTGACGACCGGACAGCGGGGGAGGCCGAGAGAGACAGAGTGCAAGCACGCCGCGTTCGTTCGATTCATCGCTCCGTCGCTTCGTAACACCCGTTCGCCAAGCCAAGCCACGCCATGCCACGCCATCCAGCCCCAAGCTGGCTCGATTGTCTTTCGGATTGTAAAAAGTTCGCGCCACGCTTTTCCGCGCCGCTTTCGTTTCGTCCATCCGTTTCGGGTCAGTCCATACCGCTATCGACGTCGCACCGTGCTTCCAGCCAAAGAAACGAGCCTCAATTCAAATCAAAGAATATTTAGGTACAGTAGTTACTCTCGCACTGTCGCCATCGGATCGGCTACTACTAACTTGTCCAATTTTATTTCCAAGCTGAGGTAAAACGTAAGGGAAACTACTGTACGTCGTATTCGTGAAAGTTGATTTCTTAGTTGACGCGCCGCATGGTGACAGACGAACAATCAAAACTACCGACCCGTTTTTATTTTGCCGGGGGAAACCGGTCGTGTGGATCAACGCGGAATCGGACTGGATCAAAGTGGCAAGAGATCAAATACCTCTACCCGAGCAAATGCTCGCGTGAGAGTAAAAGGAGGAAAACGGGGAGAACGGGGAGAACGGGGAACAGGAGCGGCGATCGCCGAACGAGCTACCGTCCGCGTCCCCGGATAAGTCTATGGATGACATCAGCATATGCATGAAAGTAGGGAAGATGCGCCGTCGATGTAGCTGTTCCCTATCGATTGCCTTCCGAGTCCTGTTCGCCCCGCCGTTAACATCCTCGCGGACACCTCGGTGCTCAGGTTCGGACGACCGACTACGACCTACGCCCGACGAGATCGAACGCCGACCTCCGTAAAAGATCGAAAAGATTACGCCGAGATTCTCCTGGACGCGTTTTACCTCGACCGAGCCTGACAATTTCTGTAACGAGAATAATTCTTACATTCAGGTTTCCTGGTTCTCTGTCGACGAGTACATAATTAGAAAAAGTCGATTTATATTTATGAGGGCTGGATTCAATGAATGCCGACCAATTACAAGGTTCTTCGTTAGGGAGACCGAGATTCTTTAACCATCGCTCAGCGGTCGCTGGGTCCGGCAGGACCTCTGAGAAGAAGAGGTTACTTAGTTTTGTATTTACTCGTTTACTGAAGAATCTCTTTGAATAACAAATAATAGACCGACGCTCAAAACACGGTAGAGTAGAGAAGAAATCTAATTGTTCAGAGAAGATGTTAACATTTCTAAACATTCCGCGTAAACTGTTCCTGTCACCGTATAATGTCGTATGATAAGAATGACCTAGCAGTAGTGGCCACAAGATGGTCTCATTGCTGACTTCAGATGCAAATAAGAGATCGAGCCATTAATAGAATTTTGTTATTAATTTTTAATGTAACGAAACATGGAGACATATTTCGTCAAACATTCTATATGGATCGAAGGGGATTAGGTCTGGGTTAGGTCTAGAACGAGGAGAGCGGTGAAGGTTTCGAAGGATGCGATAGCAGTCTCGACTGTATCATCGTTTCCAACGCGGGTCACAAAGTTGCAGCGAGATGAAAAGAGGCGAACAAAGATATACACGAAAGGAAACGAAAGGGAACGAAACGGAGGAAAGGGAAAAGACGGAGCCCTCGGCTCTCCCGCGGCGTTCAGCCGGTTGGTTGACCGTCTCTGTTCTCTCATCCTCTCGTTCCTTCGTTACGTATGCGAGTTACGTAGATCGTCGTCACGGGAGATGCGGTGTGATATAATTTTCTAGCGGCTGTCCCTTCTTCCTCGAGAACTCAGGGCCCGGGTCCGCGTTCGTGCGCGGCTGAAACTCTTTCTAATCGCGCGATTACCGGGACCGTCGATCGGCGATCGCAGGAGAACGGTTTCTGCGTAGGTACGAAGGTGCGTGAGGTTTCAGCCGGCTAAGCGGCACGCAGCTGCGCGACCAAACGACCAAACGACCAAACGATCAGTCGACCGTACGACCGATTACGCCGAGACGTAATCGCGCGGATCGAGACCTGTGCAGAAGGTATCGCGCATCGTCGCAACGTTGTAGCATCCCGCGTTGACGCGCCCCGCGAAACAACCTCGTTCAAGATGCGAACCTTGTCCTTTCGACTTCCCCCTCGGTCTTCTCGTCTCTCTTCCCCACTATCTCTTCGCGTCCTCTCTGTCGCCGGTTCTCCCCTCTTTCAGTGAAATTAGCCGTAAAGTTCCGAGGATGTTTTCTCATGCGCGGTAATTAGTCTACCCTTCGAAACGAGCTCGGTGAATTAACGTTACGTCGCCACCTGCGCTCCGAGAACTAGATTTAATTTGTCGCGTAGCGCGTCACCGATGCGACGCGTCGCGATGCGCGACGTTTCGACCGGATCGGGCTCCCACGAGGAATCAAATGAAAGCGCTCTCGCCCGCGATGCTACCCCGAGATCCTCGAGATCGTCTAGATCCCCGAAATCACCGGCTTTCCGAGCAGCATCGTCGCACGATCTCGTCGCGATCGCGAGCATGGAGGACATCGTACTCGAAAAAATGTGAACCCCTTTTTTTCTTTTTCTCCTTTCTCTCTCTCTCTCTCTCTCTCCTTCCTGCTCCTCGTTTTCGTCCACCTAACCATCTCCGGATCTTTATAGCATCATTAAAAGCTTGGCTCGTGGTTTCGAGATATCCCGTCCTCCGCTTGGTTACGCTCGCTCGTCAGGCAACTCGCGCCGTGCCACCTATTCGTTACGCAGATAGTCCAGATCTCGCGTGAGAACTAGATCGCGGGCCCGACGTAGACGTGAAAGTCGTTTCGACCGACCGTTACCACGAATGGATGCTTCCAAATGAAAACCAACGACTCCAGCCGCGAGACGTGAGACCGTTACGCTAATCTACAGCCGACAAGACGGAATACATACGTCTGTGTCGGAATTTTTTGGCAACGCGGGTCGATGGATCGAAAATACCCTCGCGTACCTCTCTCAGCGATGCTAATACCCTAGAGGTTATCGCCAACGCCGTTACCGTGGAACAAATTACAAAGAAGGAAACCGCAACAGGCACTTCATCTGATTTGCCCTCGCTATTAAGCGTCATTAATATATAAGTCGTTTGGGCATATGAAATTTTTTGTTGAAAATAAATCATATAGAAAGAATACAAAAATTGTTCTATTAAAAAATGAACACGATGAAAGATTAAAAAAACATTTACATTAAAAAATGAACAAAACAAAGGATTAAAAAGATGTAATATGTCTTGTCCCACAAGTATAGAGTTAACTATGCAGGAAAACAAATCAAGGGCACCGCAATTGGTCAGCCGGCAGTAACCGACTCCACAACCCTACGTCGAAGACAGACGGAAACGGTTCCTCGTTGGCAAACTAGCAAACACCGGCAAAAAGAAGAGGAGTAGGTTGGTGGTCGGTGGTGGGTCGGCGATCGTTCGGTACTTGGCTGCCGCGACCGCTGCCACGGCCAAGTCGTGTTTGTCGTTCCCCGAGTCCCGAGTCCCGAGTCCCGAGTGCGAGTTCGGTGGTAGGAGACGGCGAATCGAGCGGTGGTACCGGCGCGGCGGGGCCAGGCCGCCGGAGCACAGGCCGGAGCACAGGCCGGACAAAGGTCACCGGGGTCGTTGCACCCGAAGCCGGGGCATATCTCTCGACGATGCCCTAGCTCGGCTCGCCTCGAGTGCCGTTGCCGTAGCCGCTGCCGTAGCTCCGACGCTACACGAACCCGGCTTCCTTCGTACCCCTATCCTGCACCCGTACCCAGACCCGTGCACCTCCCAGCCTGTATCCGCATCGTGTTTCATTCCGACCTGTCCTGTTCCGTTCTGACCAGACAAAATTGCAGTAACATTTAACGCCAACTACATTTTTTGCCGAATGCCGCACGCACGAAGGAAATGCCGCCGTGAAATGTTCTAGAGATCTCTCTGGACAATCATCCGCGTGGCGTGCGCGAATATTGCAACGAAGAGATGACGGAGCGACTTTTGATTACGCGAGTATTCCCCAATACGCAACGGTATGCCGGTTGCGTTCCGCGATCGGCGTTTCGCGTTCCTCGAGGAAAGTTTACAGCGGTGCGGGCTCGGAAAGCGGGCGCTCGACCCGGTCCGAGAGTGGCCAGGACGGTACGCGGCGCGGTGCGGCGAGTCGCGTCGTGCCTTGCCGCGCCGCGGGAGGTGCACGATTCGACGGAAGGAATCTAGCGTGCGGCAGAAGAAAGCAGAAGAAAAGAAACGCTGCGGCCGAAAGCCCCGAAAGAGAACGGGAAGGAGCGAGGGGGAGAAGCCGGAGAGGAGAGGACAAGGGACACTGAAAAAAGAAAGATCGTAGGTAAAAAGCCAGCCAGCCACGGTGGTGGTTCCTGGGTCCCGAAGACACGAGTCGTGGCAACAAAGGGCAATCTTATCTCTTGCACGCATCAAAACCGGAACACAAGACGACATAGCGAGCATATTCAACATACCGCGTGTCACATAGCGCGCGCCCGAGCGAGCGAGCGAGCGAGCATACGCCTCTCCGCACAAGATCTCTTCCAATACGTTCGAGTTACGTACGGTCTTATTGTACTCCGGAATCTCCAATGCCCGCATCCTATACAACCCGTTCATCGTTAGTCAGAATTCTGCGTCAGCGATGTTCGTTATCGCTCGCCGTCGGTCGGGACGCTCGAGACAAAACTCGAAATTCTCGTAAAGTCCGACGCACCTCGATCGAGTTCGGATACACACATAAATTAGAATTAGCGATAATGGGGCGAACGGATCGGACGGTCGCGCGTAAGAGAACCAACTTGGACGGAAACGCGTCGCGTCGATGTTAGTTCGGTTTCACGAGCGGAGTGTTCATTTTTTTTGGTCGTTCCCAGCGATGGAAAATGCCACGGACGATGGGAGTTACGGCAAATTAGCGGAAAGCACTGGGTCACAGCTGGCCGAGCGCGCCCCAATCTACGTCCCGTGATTTAGTAGCGTGCGGCCGCATGCGCGCGCGCGCCAACAACCGACCGCCCCCGCCTCCGCCCTCTCACCGCCGAACGATCCCCTCGGCACCGCGTCCCCTCGCCCCCTCGCCACCCCGTCCCCCATTCCCCGCGCCGCGCACAGACTTCATTACTAAATTACACACTGGCCCAGCCGTCGGCGAATCAATTTTTTCGTGGTCTCGCCGAAGAGCCCCGTTCGCTCCGGTCGCCACGATTCGCGGTTAATCGATGGTGTACGTGCTCGAAAATTTACGAGCATGATTTTTCTCGCCAAGCCTTTCGAGACGAATGATTTGCTATCCCCGCGAAACGCAAACCCGCCGCCGAAAATAAAGCATCTGTTTGCCAATAGGTAATTCTCGTTCGAGCCGAGAGCCGAGAGCCGAGAGCCGAGAGCCGAGAGCCGCCGGTTGTCGTTCTGCCGGAGCATTTCGATCGAGAACGTGTTGCGATCTCTTTCTTGACCCACCTTGGGGGTTCCCGAACATCTGGTTTCCGTCGGAAAATATTAGCCGCTGCTTACGAAGCCGATACGCGGGTCGAATGGAAAGAGAGGGCTCGCATGCGAAAAGTAAAGTACGGGCGATCGCTGATCGGTATTCCGTGCACGAGACTGCGGTGGCGAGTATCGATGCTCGCGGTGGAGACAGTTGATACTCGTGTTTGGCAGAGTTCGGGCTTCCAGGTTCGATGTCGAGAACGGGAAGTGGATAGGCGAAGGACGAAGGATGGCGGAGGGTGGTGGAGGTGCCCGACGCGAGGTTCGTGGCGACTTCGGGGTGCACGGTGTACGGCTACGACTACGGCTACGGCTACGGCTACGGATAGGCATGGGATACGGGGCACGAGCTACGGGGTACGGGGTACGGGGTGCGGGGTTGGAGCAGAGGGAGCCACACGGGTATTAGCATATTAATTTCGCAGAGACTGCGACGCGCAGATAAAGCATCTTAGGTAGGCGAACTTCAGTGATGAATCAAGCTCGTAGCGACGGTAATTATTCAGAAAGTTCATCGCCAACGGGCGAACCGCGCGGGACGAAACGAAACAAAAATATTTTTCCTTCTAGGACCTCGGAAGCGTGCTCGCCGTTGCCCGTCTGTGCACCTCGGATTCGAGGACTTACCTCCCCTTCTCGCTACTACTTTCACCCCCGCTTCTTGGCGGCAAAAATACTCGAACGGCGGTCGACGGAAATGTTCTCACCTTCCCCGATACGAACGCAGCGTCCAGTATTTAGGGTTGGCCTGGATCGGTTGTAACGACGCGGCGACGACACACATTAGCCCGGTTCGGAGAATTTAGTGACAAGTTGTTATAACTTTTTAAACATTGGAGATATTGCAATGAAATTTTCAAACATAGGGAATTCCTTAAATGTGTCACGTATCAATCAGTCTTACTTTTTTATATAATACTGTTAGTAGTGACTAAAAATATATATGATTTGTAATATTAGGAAGGTACGATTTTTATAATGTAAAAGGACAACGAAAATATGGTGAGGAGTTTTGTCAGACGAAATACTCAACTAACAAAGCGCGCAACTTTGAATGTTCATAATAATTAAAATATTTATTCAATTTCATTCATTTCTTCACATCTGATGACCATAGAACTTTTCAGAGCAATACAAATTGAATAATTATCAATTTGTAAAAGCCGATTTCGTTGTGAAACGTCACTGTTTTCTTCAAACCGGACCAGTGTGCGACGGTGAAGGAGCAAGAGTCCGCGCGATTCGACGCGGACTCGCAATTTGCTCCGTAGAAGCGACGTTAATATATTTATCGGCCGACGTACCCTTCCTTTCCCTGCACCAAAAACTCCAATTTCAACCGTCTTTATCAAGCTCGTATTTCATCAGGGGCGTCCGATTATGAGGGAACAAGAAATTAACTTTTTCGCTAATTAACTCCCCCGAGCCGCTAACGAACCGCGACGACCGACTCGAGTATTGCCCTTTCTTCTTCGTTTTTTGCCATCGCCGAGGAAAACAGGAGAGACCGCCACTTTTCCATCAACCGAGGAAAAGAGGGCAAAGAAATTTTAGGAGAAGTAAATTGTTCCTGCGACGCCCTTCCCGGGAAGAGTTTCGCGAGCCAGTCTCGTCGCCGATGCTCTCTTGGAGTCGATCGATGACGAACCGCACGGGAAATTGTCTTTTTTCACGAAACTTATAACGATGATTGCTGCCTCTTCGCCGCAATGCGATAGATATGATCTTCTATCGCAAAGAAAATCACCGTGTCCAGATAACTCTTAGCAAATGGAAGAACGAAGCTTGATCCAGAGGCGCGAGGCTGCTCGTATATCGGCCGAGAATCCAAATTCTCTCACGATCCTTGCGGCCTGGTCGCTGCGAGTCGCATCGCGTCGCGTCGCGTCGCGTCGATGGAAAGGCGAGCATGGTGCCGGCCGAGCTGCTGGCTTCTATCTCGGTCGTCTGATCGGTCGGGAAAATCTTTGTCGTGGGTCAACGCGTCGCCGTCGCGTAAATCACCCGGAGAAGACACCGAACGCGACTCGTTACGTTACGTTTCGTCCCGGCCCGCGTAGTCGTAACGCGCAGCCTTAATTAAACGGCCGAGCGAAGAATTCTCTGCCGCGATCTCGATCAAACGCGACACGTCGCGTACACGTTTTTTATCGTGGAACACCCAGCGATTATGAAACCGGGCCGGGGTTTTCCCGTGGCCCGTAACCCGCAGTCGAGATATCGCGTCGTCTCTCGACGACGCGAGACGACGCGGCTCGCGATCCTCGGGAGGTGTTCAACTTTGACATTTCTACTTGTACACGAGCGAGCTATATCCGTCTGGTCGCGCGCGATCCAGCCTGTCTCTTTTGGGTCGCGAACGTTCGTTAACAAAAGCTGACACGCGTTGAAATCGAGCTACGATTGATGTCGACCGAACGCTGGTTGCTCGACGATTCCGTTGATTTTGATTTTCTGCGAAGGCAATCGTTGCGATACGGGGAATCGTTAGCACGGCGAATACGGCGAATACGGCGAATACGCCGGTTCCGAAGGGGAAAAAATATCTCCGAGAGTGGAACAAAGAATCGAAAGAATGCGCGCAGCAGGCCGGATACCTGTCGACGATGGACCGTCCCGTCGAGAGGTTCGCGGCGCAGAGCGGCGCAGGGCGGCCCCTCTTTTACATATCGGTGAACTGTACGCTCGCGATAGATGCGATACCGTGATATCGTTGCCGGCGCCAGCCACCCTGCACCCGCATCCTCCAACCAGCCAGCGCGGCGTACGAGGACCGAGGGATCCGAGAATCGAGAGAGGACGGAGAGAGAGAACGAGGGAACAGCGGAGACCGAGAAAAACGGCTAAAAGTCCGATGAACGCGTGGAAGCCAACCAAAGGAAACTAAAAGGAACGGGGGAGGCTAAAGATTGCGAGGGTAGATGGTGCGAAGATCGTTCCATTGTTTGCTTTCCGACAGCGATAAGTTCGCAATAAAGTTACATTCGTTTCCAAGTGTCGGTTCTCGCGTCCGCGTCCGCGTCCGCGTTCGCTTTTGCGTTCGCTTCTTGTTCGTTTTGGCCCCTCGCGATATTCCATCTCGGTCGCATTCTCGTCGCATCGTGTATCGTGGCACGCAAGGCACGGTTGCGGTGACATACTACTTAGAACTATTCTCTGTTGTCGCGCGCCTTCTTCTTTTTGCTCCTCTTCTCTCGTGTCGCGCGCAGCAGCGATGGCTTCGTCCCCGATACATCCCGCCATATGCAAACGTGTGTGTACATGTGCATTATTCGAAAGACCCTCGAACTGAATTTTATTATTATTTATTTATTAATACGTTCCGTGCAGAACTGTTTCTACTCGACCTTACACGCAGGCCATTTTACTAAAACTTGTTACATTATACGATTTCTTAATTATTAATTATCGTATATATAACAATGGAGCAACCTTATTACGATCTATTTTTGCTGTGGAAATTAATTTTTTAATTCTAGATTTCTTATCAATTATTTTCTTACCGCATTAATTATACATGTAAGCTTGTACCACCGATGGTACACGTAGCACGGCACATGTTAACGGGTGTGTTGCCCTTTATGCTCATTAACACTTAGGTGACTGCATGGTATTTCTTGTAGACTTACTCTAAGACCGGCAATTTTTCAATAAATACATACGGGAACTCAAAAATATATTAACTTTATAACTAATATATTATAAAGATAGTTTTTAGAGCAAGTTTAATAATTCCGCAGGGAATGCCATTTTTGAAAAAAAGTTCCTTTATGCATTGAATCGCGAGAAATCTCGTGAGCAGTCGTCTCAGTAGCAACAGTAGTGATAGTCTCTGGTAAAAAGTATTCATTCGATCACCTTTTAAAACGCTATCACTATATCCAAACTAGTTTAAGTAACTTCAATATTTTTTTCAGTGTTAAGTGACTGATTTTACGACACGACGACTAGTATATTTTTTTCTTAATTCTGTTATTACTTGGAATGACAGCAAAAGATAAAAACACTCGTTTTTTATACTTTTTGCCTGAGCCTGGAACGAGAATTCCAAAAGATATATTTTGTACATCTCAACGATTTATGTATAAACTGAAAATTTTATTGAAATCGATTGACTTATCGTCAAGTTGCAACCACTAAAAGATGGAAATATTACCTGTTTTTAGCAAAGGACCCATTTTCACGATCCTCAATTATTTGTAACTCGTAACAATGTCAACCAATTTCGATGAAAGTTACAATATTCATAAAAGTCACCCAAATCTACAAAATGAATATTTCAAATTTTCGTTCCAGGTTCAAAGAATAAAGTTAAAGAACAAATGTTTCGTATAGTTTGTTTTAATTCCGAGTAATAGTAAAGTTAGGAAGAAGTATCTTAGTAATTGCACAGTGAACTAGTTCCTTTAACATTTAAAATTAATCCAAGTCATTTAGTGGAGTCTTAAAAAAGTTATTGCATTTTAAAATGTGGTCGAATGTTTTTTTGGGGGTTTTGCAGGGGTTGTGGTACAACGATGGGGTAAAGTTTCCTATTACGAGAACCTCTCCTAGTACGAGACCCTAGCTTATTTCTATTACAGATGCCCCCCCCCCTCCCCCTCCCCCCGAGACGTTCGAATGTCATATCGACATTTCATTGTTGCTTATTAAGTCATATTTATCACTTAAGAATTTATCATATATATCACGTTAAGAAGTTAAATTATATTACAATATATTAAACATGGTAAGTACACAATTATTTTTATAAATACTATTGTATAGTACGTTGAATAAATTTTTAGGTTTATTATTTTATGTGCCCAACGTGTAGAAAAAGGACAGAAATAATAAATTATTTCTCAATTATTAAACATATTGGGAACTTTTTTTTCAAATCTGCGAATTTGCATCTTTTAGTTTCTCCTTATTGCATATTTTAGTTTTGAACTTTCCATAAAAATTTAATCGAGAATTATGTTTAGAAAGAAATACGACTCGTATTAAGCACTTTTACCCTATATGTATAGGGAATACATTAAACACATACTGGAGGACATTCTAATTCTATACGATAAAATAAAATAAAATAAGTATTTATTAATCATTTTTCCACAATCTTGGTGTTTAAAATACTGCACAAGCTGAAGAAAAAATTGTGATAATACGTTGATCTGATTAAGCAAGTTATAAATCAATGGCTGCAAGGAAGAATGCTGCTCACATATTTTCACAATGTCTGTTTTAATAAAGCGTAAATCCTATATACCACAATTCAATGAATGCGTTAACTTAAATCTTTCGAAATAGTGGCTCGAGGTGTTGTTCCTTGTATCAACAGAATTAGATCTGCGCACGACTTAAACTAAGAATAAATCGACAGCGTAGTTGCAGAAAGTTCGATGATTTTTCATTTTAATCGATCGTTGCTCGGATGGGGCGAGAAAAGGAACGTCCACGGAGGCATCTCGCTGGCTTTCAGGCACGATTGAGCCAGGGATCGGCCGCGACATCGTTACTCTCGACGATTCGTGGCTGGTCGGACCGCGTCTTAAGTTCACGGGTTCAGACAGATGCGAGCAGAGCGTTAACAAGAACAATTAGGAGTTCTACTTTGCGCGAGCTCGGCTCCCTCTAAAAATAAACACGGCCACTTAATGACTCGGTCTGTCATAACTCGCGCAGATGCGAGCCCTTTTTAAATTATTCCCACGAACGACCGTTTGCTTCTCGGAATGCGTCGACCGCTCCGAAACTCGCTTGCGACTGCTCCGCGGCTACCTCGCCTTTCCTCGCTCACCTTTCCGACACCCGACGACCCGGCTCGCAGAGGTTGAACGGTACAGTGAAAGAAAACCTGGTAGCTCGGCAGCGATTAAATAAAATCTACGCCACGATTCGCGATCATTACGAGACTTAAATCTTCGGACCCCAAGTCTTCGAATCTCCTAGAATTCCTTTTCTTTCCCTTTAAAATTATTAATTCTCATATGTACAGTCCGCATGCTTACGTGTTCTGTCGATTAACTTGAGAAATTTTCCAAATTTTCGTCAAATTCGATATAGGTAGAATAAGTAGGATAGGAACAAGTAGAATTTACAGTCTTGCCAGTGATTACTCACAACTTCGAGCTAAAATCTCTTCCTTTGGTATCAGAGTCTATAGTCTACGCTTAACTTTGTATTCTAGCATACATTTTATCTTGTCCGTTGCGAAATTTTGTAGTTCTATCATATTTCTATCCCTTTCTGTAAATTCTGTACTCTATCGCAACTGAACAAATGACTTTTTGTATTGTATACCAATCAGTTTTTTCCGTATCATTTAATTTATTTGTGCATACAGGTAAACACCCGTTTTTACAATAACAGAACAAAAGCATATCTTTAGACTGGCAGAGAATCAGTGAATCAGTAAATTAAGTAAGCGGTTTATGAAAATTCGTTTTGAATTCCGTGATATTGGCTGCATAATGAATAAATATAATCAAATGAGAATATGATTAAAGATAAAAATACGAACCAAAGGAAAGAAACAGAGAAAAATGAAATTAAATTCCAGACTGAATCAAAACGGCTCGGCAAAGACGAGGATTTTTTAGTCACAGCCCGTCGCAATGTCGTTTCGCCTCGTATTCTTAAAATAACAAATAGACTCGAACGAGAGGCGTGGTTCGACGAATGCGATCGCGAGGAAAGGGTAGAAGAATCGGGGCAAGGAGGGCCAACTCGGTGCTCGTGTCTTCGCGAAGGCCCCGCTATGCTTGGAATGCGTACTTAACTGTCCGTTTAATTGAGGCTAATGGAGCGATATTAAGAGTACGCGCACGGGTGTTACGCGCACAGGCGCCTAACGGCTCGGAGTGTCGAGTATCCGAGTATGTATGTTTCACGTCTCCGCGACGCGCTCCAAACGGGCACGAGCTGGCGCCGAAAGTTCTCCTTGCAGAAGGAAAAATGATCGCGAACACGTTTTCCGATCGGCATCGAGATCAGAGCGGGGTTCCGCGTGCAACCCCTGGAACGGGCCACGTGGCTTTACACGTCGCAATAAACCCGACGCGGCGATCGCATTTCGCACGGGTACCGCAGGAAAAAAACGGATTTTCTATTTACGATGACCATTTGGATTTTCTGCGGCCGGTGGAGGGGTGCGAGAGTCAAGGGAAAACTGGCTGGCAGCGATTTTGCCAGCTTTATACTAAATTTCCCGCGCAAGGGGAGAGCTTACCTAAAGGAGACACCCCTCGGGTTTACGCTATTATTACGTATGCAAGTGCGACTCGATTCTACCCCACGGCCCATAGACGGCACAATATCCGTCCGTCCCGATCCGTCGGTTTTGAGACCGACCGATGATTTAGTATAGGCAACGGGCATTCCACGGGAATCAGTGACGTGGGCCCTTCTTGCATACGTTCCACGGAGTTTGTTTCGCTCGCCTATGGCTGTCGGTTTTCGTTCGAACAGTAGGAATTCCCTTCCGTTCGAAACGAAAGGATAGTTCGAGCGAGCAGGGAACACGCGCGGCATCGCACGGATCGCGGTTCCGGTCGGACTAGTGAACAGTTAACTAACGTTGTCGGATTAGCGCTGGATTATCGCTGGTAATCGTTACATCGTTATGCATTTACGACATCTATATGGAGGGTATAAATGGACTGCCCGAGCCTCGAGCGTCGAGCAAATTTTCCCGCGGACGATACAGCCGACGAACATACATAGACACGGAGTACAATGAAACAACGAACGCGACGCGACACGACGGACGAACCTTCGTTCTTTCCCTATGGCCGTGCGCCGTGTGCCGTGCGTGTCACGCCCAAAATAAAACGTCGAGCTGCCTGGGATATATCGCGAGGAGGTCGGGTCAGTCCGTTCTCGACGGGTCGGCCGCTCGACCGGTGCACCAACTAGTACTCGGACACAAAGTGTTCACCGTGCGGAATATTCGATGGGCCGAAAGAAATTAGGGCAGGGGTCGATGGAAGGCCCCTCGAATCTAATTCTTGACCGGTCGAGGCAAAGGTGGACGTGCCGACGACGGAAAAGACGAGTCCCGGCGTTTCGCGATGATCCAGGGCCAATAGAACAATCACCTGCTCCCTTGACATTAAAAACGCCTGCAAAATTAGGGGCATCCAGCATAAGGGCATCATCGCTTCGTTGCCTTTCAGATGGGTCAGCTGTTTTCGCGAATAGATCGCAAGTACGGTTCTTTAATGCCGTCGCTTAATGTAAACGTCTTCGAAGTTTAGAAGATTCATTGCGGTCCTATGTTTTTTCTACAAACCAATAATCCGAGCGTCACCTCGCTTTTAACTTCAATGCTCCTTCTCGATTTGCTACGACAACGCTCCCCTTTAGAACCTCGTTCTATTCATCGGGATTTAGTGCGACCGACCCTTTTTACAGGACACTTCAAACTGTTAACGACTAAATAGACACATTTGCAACCAATATTGAAAAATACAAAACGTGTTTACATAAACTGTTCACCTAAGCCGCAGATTCGCAGATTCTGTACTATATTAACCCTTTTCGTTTGTATGTATGCTCTCAGTCACCAAAGCTATTTATTTACTCTTTTATTTGCCCGTAAAAATAAAACACATTATTGTGTTGTATATACCTAAACATTAAAAAAAATTAATAAATATTGTTTTTTCTTCTTAATCTTGCATAATATGTATCACTGTTCGTTCAACGAAAAATAATTCCGACCAGCAAGACACTTATGCATGAACTTAATAAGAGCTCTGTATTGTAAAAAATGTAATTTTACACGTATATTACAAATAAATTAAATTCAATCTTTTATTGCCGCTACCTCTACGCGTACATACGACGTCGTATCAACGTGTAGCGCGATCCGCTACTCACGGAAACTTTATGAAACGCGCAACGTTTATTTTCCATGTAAACGCCACGAACATATCATCCGATGCCTGCGTCGACCTAACCAATTATACATGCACGCGACAACAGTTTCGGAGACCGGTGCGTTCACGAATGACCGTAAAACAACCGAATCGCTTCGTTTTTACCATAGGAATCGTCATTTTTTCGGTATCTCGATGAAGGTCGAAGGGTCCGGACAGGTAAACGACTCGTAGATTTTCATCTAGATAATCGTAAAAGGGAACGCGTTTGCGGACCGAACGATTCCGTGGAAACGATAAAGATTAGATTTTACGCGCGCGAAGAAAAGAATCGGCCACGGGGCAAGCCGCGACGATTTCCGGCATGAATATGCATAGCGGGCAGCGGATAGTCGAATAGCGGCGGACGCATAAGAACAAGAACAAGGACGGGAACACGTACCGGATCGACGTCGGAAATAACGAAAATTTCGAGAGGAACGCGCCGCCGTTCGAACGGATATTGTTCCGCGAGCAGAGCAGAAGGAAACAATGTGCGGCGATATGAGCGCGGTAAAAAGGCAAAAGGTTCCGAGGGAAAACCTGCCGAGTGCCGAGTGCAGAACAGTCGAGAATCAGAGGGGGAGCGGCCAACCGCGATCCCTCGATAGATCGTAGAGGAAAAGTTTCGAAGGAAAGAGAGCCCGAATCGAGTCGAGTCGAGTTGGATCGGATCGGATCGAATCGAATCGAATCGAATCGAATCGAGTCGAACCGGACCGGATCCGGTCGGACCTAGTCGGACCTGACCGAACCGGGCGGGCCGCCTATTATTCGAGATTTCGGGCTGGTCGCCGGAGATATCGTGAATTATGCATGGTCAGGGCTACATCACGCCGGTGTCCCCGTCCTTTCCCATGCATACCATGCATATGTCGAATGATAGATGGACGTGTCAATTTCATCGGGATCCTCTATCGATGCGGGTTATCTTCATCGCCGCGAGATTACTGTCCCCCTCCCGGAGAAATTCGTCGTTCCCGACGATATTCTCGATCGTCCCGCAATCGTTAACTTTTACGATTCCTCGAGTAGTCTGGCCGCGCGCAAAAAGTCCCGGCAAATACCGTTCAGGCCAGCGGAAAGATACAGTAGGCCCGGTACGTGCGTTTGAAAACCGATGCGTTCTCCGTCCGCGTAAATACTGCATCGAGAATGGAGATAGCCTGGCTCCGGATCATCCTAGACTCTGTTCGTTTCGGTCGGGTTTCGCTCAAGATCGAAAAATCGAATCGAGAGGTACACACGTTGCACACATGCTCGGTCGTCGGGGCGCGTCTAATCGACGATTAGCGGTATTTTCGAGTTTGCAGTCCGGGTCGATCGAGTTCGGACGAGTCACGAGCGAGCCATAGAGTGCCGGTCGCCGCCACGAGATTCCGCTTAGGGCACGGACACGCGATTAACCGCGGGCTATATTCTTCCGACGAGATGCGAGGGCCAAGAGCAAAGGGGCGGAGGAGGGCACCGGCCAAGATAGAGGGAACCAACGAGAGGGGGGGGGGGGGGGGGGGGGGGGGGGGGGGGGCGCGGAAGGAGCGAGGAACGAGAAGCGAGAACCGGGAACGAAACAGAGAGAATCGAAGGCAGAAGAGAGGTCAGCGATTCTCAGCGCGAACCTGGTCGCGCGTTCGATCCTGGTCGATTAGTGGCCCGTAGTCGAAGCCTCGAAGGCGCCGTAAAGAAAGAGAATCGCGGCGGTGGCCGACGCGGACGGCTCCAAAGATACCACCACCACCACCGCCGCCACCATCGCCATCACCACCGCTCATCCTCCATAAAGGCTTCCATGCGTGTCAAGCGTTATACGACCACGTTACTATTAAATACGTCAAAGCTTCGTATGTTTATTGCATATTGGATGCCGTGCACTTCAGCTTTCTCTGCCGGTCACTATAACCCATAACCCGTAACCCGTAACCCATAACCCACAACCCGTAACCCGAACCGATCGGCATTGTCGTGCAGGGATCCATAGGCGTGTTAGCGTCCATAGCCGCGCCGCTTCGTTGTTGCTATTTCGATCTCTCTTCTCAGCGCTTTCATAAGAACGGTCTTCACGTATTCTCGTAGGTGAAAACGCTAGTCAACCGGCAGGTTCGGAGCGACAAATTCGAATTTCGTGCAGTTGCTGCATACGAGTCTGACGTTTTCCTTGAACATTCACGATCTGATCGCGGTCTTCTTTACCGTCGAAGAAGAACTAAGCGGTGGACGACTGTAGCCTGTTGTACACCGTGCGAGAAATCGCATTTACGAATCATTTGAAACTCGTCTATAGCGACATTCGACAGTTTTTCTGCTGGGAGGCACAATCTCCAGCGATCGACGCGTTAACAGAGAAGAGAGACCCGACACGTTTGCGATCGCGTCTATTTCGGAACGAAACGAAACGAACTAGAGCGAAACGAAACGAAGCAAAACGATACGATACGATACGAAATGAAAACGAGCCGGGAATTGCGTGGCTGTCACAGAGTCGACACAGGTTTCCAGAATGTCGCGTAACGTTTCCCTTTATGCGTGCGAGGTGATTACGCGGGCACGAATCGGCGAACGAACGAGACCAAACCAGACGAGATGGGACGAGACGGGGCGAGAGGAGGGAGGCGGGACGAACGGAAGCGAAGGGAAACTTGACGAAACGATACGAAGCGAAACGAAACGAAACGAAACGAAGAATGGGCGAACGTGTTACCGAACGGTGTTTCAATCTCCATAATGACCGCTCTGTTCCCTTTCGGAGTGTGCAGAGTGCGCGCCACATGGACACAGACACAAGGAAACCGAGTAGATGCTAATAACGGAGAAGCTCCATACCGTCCGTAGGCATCGCTCATTCAGAGACTTCTTTTGCATCCGCGTTTGTTCATCCTGAAAGAGAAAGCTAGCTGGAGCACGCGCGGCTTCTCTCACTGATTCCCCGTCGCGCGTCGTGTCGCGCCGTTTCGTACGCGGCCGCGCTTTCCTTCGGCTTTTCCGCGGCCATCTTCTGCTCGAGAGAATTCTGGTTCGGCGAACAAATCGGTTTCACTTTTCACGATCGCGAAATAACGACCCTGCGATCAGTGTCGCTTCGATCCGTTCAATTACTTGGTTTCAGCGGTGACAAATGCAAACGTGATTCGATGGGAGAAGACACGACGAAGAGAGGAGAGTAACAACACGGGTTGCCCGGTGAGAAAAAATGGGGAAAAGTAAATGATCCACGCAATAGGAAATTGAGAATCGGTGTCCGCGACCGATTGCAGATGGTTGTGTGCGTTTGAAATACTGAAATACGAACAATGGAGTGTCACGACTCGCAACAGGCTTCGGTTTAAACAGACATCAGCAAAGACCCCCAACATTTTTCTCTGCTCCGTAGATAGATTCCATTTTGCTGCGTTCGTCCCCCTTCCTGCCCACTTTCCAAACAACGGGTACAGGAACTAGCCTTTCGTTAGTGTTCGAGAAACTTTGTAACGAGCCCTCGTTGCATTCCGATTCGTCGCGGACGTTCCGCATCGGACTAAGCTCCGCGGAACGGTTAGATCTCTCGCGTGGAGGAAAATTCGTCGAACATTTCCTTCGCGAGCAGCCGCATTTTCAGCCGACAAATTAATTAATCCGGAGGAGTTTGATGAAGAGCGATCCGGCCAGAGCGAAACTCGGAGCGTTCGCCTCTCTTTCTTCCGTGCTGCGACAATCGATTCGTGTAATTCTCCGTGCACCCTGATCTCTCTCTCTCCCTCTCACACACACACACACACAACACGCTCTCACACTCGCAAACACATACACACACCGCTTCCGTTTCCCTCGGATTTGGCGGCTCTGTCCGATCGCGGGAACGCGCGCGTTCCTTTTCATTGAAACGAGCAATTCTCGAAAAGCGTACACGTAGACGCGACGGTAAACAGAGGACGACACGGGCCGGTGAGCGTACAATGTGTCGGGGAGGCTGGAAAGACAACGCGAATCCATCATCTAGGAAGAGAGGCTGAAAGGGCTTTGCGGCACCGCACTCTGTGTAATTGTGGTCCCGGCCCCTGGTGGCCCGAACTACCGCACCCCCTTACTGGCTTACCGAGATACCTACGGCACGGCTACGGCAACGGGCTACGGGCTACGGCCACGGCTGCTGCCCGGCAACCTCCATCCATCCCCATCCACCTCCGCCCTACTCCGTCCACCTCCAACCACCTCCATCTACTCAACCGTGCATCGTCCACTCGCCATTCGCTTTTCACTGCCTGGCCAACCGACTTTGCCTACCGTTTCTATCGCAGAGCCGCCCTGAAACTTTTTCAAACCGAGGATTTCTATTCGGTGGTGCATCGCGGTGATTCCGAAACGCCGAAACCAAACGCAAGGACTTTAACAGTCGATAAACCGGACTACAGCATGCGTTACACCTTCCAGCCGATTTTCTTCTCCAGACATCGTTAATTCTTCGATTAATGTCTGTTGCGCGCGACGTATGCGATCTATAGAGTTGCGTAATTTCGCTGTTACGAGATTTTGCGGGCGAAGAAAGCCACTGTGCGATGATAATGTGGTTGCGAGCGTAGTCGCCCAAAATTGTCACTGGCGTAAGACCCCGGTGCCCTGCGGTGGCCTGTGATACCCTGCGGAGACCCAGGTCCCCGATTACATGGTTCTTCCTTATACATACTCGTTAGCGTAACCGGACGAGATTCGCTGTCCCTCTCCCCGTGACCGCGACTCGCTAGACAGCATGGCTGCGAGTCTCGAGATAGAAGCACCGGTTTACGTGGCCCCGCATTCCCCGGCCAATCGCATTCTTCTTCTCTTCTCTTTCCGCCGCGTTTTATGAAGGGATGTTCTTTCACTGAAAAAGTACGCGGCTCGGGGCTCCGCGGCAGAGTCCGATTCAGCCTCTTGGCCGATTCCTCCCCTTGGCTCGCGCGTTCTTCCATCGATCCCGTGGACCTCGTGGATCTCCTGGTCCCGAGCAGCCTCCCCGATCGGTTTGTTCCTGTTGTCGGTCGCGGTTCGACTCGGCTTGGCTCGGCTCGGCTCGGTCCGAAGCAGCGCGGATGTACGCGGATATACCGGCGGGGTTCAGACTACCATGCCGGCCCGCCGAGATAGATGGGAGAGTTTCGTGGTGCGCGCCCACATAGCGGCAATGTAAGTCATGCTTCTTTATGGGCCGGCCCGTGACCCCGCTACTTGTAAACCGACTAAAGATTCAGAAATAGCCGTCGCTGCGCCGTATCTCCTCCCCTCGTCCCAAGCAGCGTCGCCGCCGCAGCAACCACCGCCACCATCGCATGCACCCTCCACGACACAGACCTCGCTTACTGGCTTCTTTCTTTCCATCTGTCCCGAACGCGACCACCACACCGACACCGACAATGGGAGATCGTTGCCGTAACTTATGTGCTGTAATACGATCAAACCGATGGAATCGCTAGCAGCTACGATCCGAAACTACCTCACCATTGCCGCTGCTAGACTCATATGACCGCAGAAACAGGTTCGTTGAGTGAAATTTCGCGATGTGATTGGCTCATTTGACCTACGTTTGCCTGCGGAAACAGCAGAGGGAAAACGCAATCTGCTTATTTAATATGGGCGCCGCAAGATCTTCGCGTTGTTAATTTCGTGGAAATCTCTTGCGTCTACAGGTCTCGTTCTTTTGTTTAGGAATATAGGGTACATGTCTCAATTATCGTGTGCTTGTCCCAATTTTCATACTCCGTGTTTTGCCATGATCATATTAAATTCGGGAAGAGGTGCTAATTTATGTATCAAACTTTTCTTCTCCTATAAATTTTTAATCCGGGGGCACGATAATTGGGACATCGATCCTAATACCATCGTAATTTCAGACAGTCATTGGTGTTTTAGATATTTACGATCAAAATTTGTTTGTAATGAAATTCCGGTGGCAGGGGTAGTGAATTCGGGAGGTGGCGGCAGCTCGCGAGCACCCGTTACCCAGAATATCACTGTACCAATGGAATTTTAATTGAAAATATGTAAAGAGGGACTATCGATTGTCTGACCTAGCAATGGTTTAATTTAATTTATTTTTATTTATACGTACATATGACCCATTGTTACAATAACAGAAACAACAGTGTAATTTCTTTGAATGTTGCAGAATTGATAAATTAAGCAAATTAATTTGAACAGACTTGTTACCGATTTGAAATATTCCGTAAAACGAGTCAATGTGAGTAAATCTAAATCTCGATGGGTTAAACGGTACCATATTCATAAACCGGAGAATACGACAAAATTGGTGACCGCAAGATCTCTTTGCAAGACGTGATTTTTGAATCTTCTTGCATCGAGATCGACGATACCTGCCACTGTGCTGCGTTTTCGTCGGGCGTCGAGAGTCGAGCCTATCGGCGGGACGGGAACCGGGAAATCAACAAACAGGGAAGAAAGGGTCGGTTCTCTCGTCGCGCGATCGGAGATCGAACGCCCGACGATTCACAATGGGCTCGTTCTTCGCGTGGCCGATGCGCCGCGTTTCACATTTTCGATTGAAACCGAGGACTGGCCGTACGTCAATCACGCGCGGAGCGGAGGAAAGATGCTCGAGTCGGCGAGTCGCGGCGAATGGAATCGAAGTCGGAATCCCAATCGGAATATGTGTCGGTAAGCGAAGAATCAATGCCGCGAAGGGAATAATATTACTGGCCGCTATCGGCGTCGCAGCGCGCGTCAAACCTAGTATTCGCGATCAATGATATCTCTCGCCTCGCGCGCGGAGACACGCAAACGGTCTTGATTATTCTCCGCTCTTACGTATCGCGGATCGCCGATCGGGGAGGCCGGTCGTCGAAACGGTCGAGCATGTAT
The DNA here is from genome assembly GCF_028453695.1 of Augochlora pura. Lineage (NCBI taxonomy): Eukaryota > Metazoa > Arthropoda > Insecta > Hymenoptera > Halictidae > Augochlora > Augochlora pura. The sequence goes on along the minus strand of NC_135773.1, from coordinate 6,250,119 downwards.
CAGGCCGCGTTGAGCGGGGTGGAGCGACTCGAACGAGAACAAGAGGGCCGTCGTATCGGAGGGGCGGCCGACGAGGTCGCGTGTCCCGTGTCCCGTGTCCCGTGTCCCGTGATCGCGTCACGGACGAGCCTCCGCTGCTCTCGTTGAAAAAGCCAGGTGAGCATCGCAAGCTCGTTGTCCTAATCCGCGTCATCAGCAGCCTCGAGTGCTCCACTCCACGACGCTACGTGTCAAACGATCTCGAATGAAGTATCGAGCATGCGGGCGTGTCGCGCGCGGTGCGTCGAACCAAGGGTTACCGACAAAAATCAAATTTCGAGTGGCTCTTACGCGTTTAACTAATCAGCATAGCTGTAGGGTAGATGCAGAGCCAGTTATTGAGGGGTGTTCAATTTCTCTGTTTGTTTTCGTAATTAATTTTGTACTTATCGGATGTGAGATATTATATTTTTCTCGTTAAAAATACGCAAAACGAGTCTGCAATTTATGGGAAAACTTTGTATGCTAATATTCATTTTATCTGTACGACGTGAATTTAGTAGTTCTATTGCATTTTTTTGATTCTTGTAAACTGTGTACTAGCGTTGTTTTCGCCGTATAATGAATAAACAAATTTAATATGTTTGATTCAATAACTATAAAGTTGATTATGTTTACCCGAAAACAAACGTAACGCATCGTAATTGGTCATTTTACGGTAATCAGTGTCACTACCCCATACCGAGCTGTACCGAACTATATATTATTGTCGAGTCTTGTTAAAAATTTTCCTTCTCTCCGCTTTCGAAGTCTGTCGTTGACTAGATAGAATTCGCGGGGTTACATCGCAGGAATGCCCGGGAAGGTAGAAGGGAGAGAGAGAGCGAAGGGAGAGCTAGGAGAAGTCGGTAGAGATATCTCGGCGATTCGGCAATATCGCGCGGTCGACAAATTAGCGTTAATCCTAGGTCGTTAGCAAGATTGATGCCAGGATTTCACTTAAGGGCGCAGTCGAAGGGAAAGTTTCGAGGGAATAGTGCTCGTAGACGCAGTCGTAGCAGCATCCTCGCTGTCATTGTCGTTCTCATCCTCGTCCTCGTCCTCGTCCTCGTCCCCGTTGGGCGGCTGTAATGAAGTGGGTGGACCGGTGACTGGCTGGTATAACACGAGCCCCGAGTCCCGAGCACTGCCGGGCGAAATACCTATACATATGCGTTCCTGTTCCCGTTCTCGGAGACGTCGGGCTAAGAGACACGAAGGAGCCGAGACGAACCGCTCGAACCGGCGCGCCGCGGAGGGTTGCCGAGCCAGAGGGTAGCGAAGGAAAACGAGCAAAGGGAGATGTCGGGCGAGAGTGCTGGAGAGAGGAGGTAGAGAAGAGAGGAGAAAAGGATCGGCCGATGGTCTAGATCGAGGGAGTTGCACGATGACCACGGATCAATCCACCGGAGGGTGCTCCGTAGTCCACCCCTGGCTCGAGGTTGTCGCCTTCTTCCCCCTCGGTCGAAAGGTCCGCTACGGAAAGTCCGGTCGTGGCGATCCACCGGTTGATTATCGACTGGCTGCTATCTAAAAGTTTCAAAGCAATTGATTTATTCCGCACTGGTCTTGTTGTCGAGCGGCCCGTCCTGGCCACGGGTGAAACGGTGCCAGTTTTCATCTAGACGGCAAATCGGTTGCGCGTCGTAAAAATCCGGGGCTGCCGGATCGGTTTGCCACGCTCGAAGGTGATCTCGATCTATTCGACGAGTCGACGCGTCGACGCGGAACGTCGAACTCTCTCGCATCGACGAATTCGACACGGTCGCTCGGAGGATGACGAGAACAGCGAACCGATGACACGCCGCCTCGGGCCCGAATCTCCGAAAGTCGTGGGGCGAGATCGGTCCGAGCCTGTGCTCGTCCCTTTTACTTTTTACCCTTTCCTCCTTCCTCGTACCTCCCACCTTTTTCCTCTTTCCTTTACCGTCTCGGCTTACTTCTATTCTCTACCCTCGCCGTCTCCTTTCCCTTCTCTTCGCCGATCGTCTCTCTCTCTCTCTCTCTCTCTCTCGCTCTCTCTCTCACTTTTTCTGTCTCTTTCTCTCACTCGAGCCCCCTTCTTCTCTGCTCATCGTTCGAAAGCGTTCTCTTTGGTCGTTCGTTCGCTCCAACTTTTACGAGCACCTTCAACCGAGGAGCCCCGTAATTGCCTCTTTAGCGGTAACCCCCCGGCCGACTCTTCCTCCCGGTACCAGACCGCGTTCCAACCGTCGAACCGTCGAACCTTCAAACTGTCGCGTCGAGTGCTTCTTTCGTACCTTTCCACCTCCTCCACCTCTTCCATCTCCGCCGGTTCTTTCCTTCCCGTTTCGCAGTCATCCTTTTACACCCTCGATAGCACGGCAGAAATCGATCTTTCTTCGCTGCGTGAATTTTCTGAGGTTCGTTTCGATTGGTTTGTCCGATGTCTATCAGCGTTTAGTAGATTACACGTAACGTTCAACACAAAAACGTTCACGTAAAAATTAAAAAAAAAACACGTAGTTCTCGTCCGAAATAACCATTTAATCTGTCGAGAACCGGCTACCTTCGCGTAGATCGATAGTATTATTCTAAAAAGTATTATTATTATTATTATTATTATTCTTTATTAAGACCCTTTTGTGTTACATAGAGGTTGCATATATACATAGTCCGGAATACATTTAACTAATATAAATTAAAAATTATAATATAAGAGTGTATCATGAAGTAATTACAGAGTGTGTGTTTTAATGGCTAGTGTTGCTGCATTTGTAAATTTGTTATATGCTAATTTGTTATATGCATATGTGAGGTATCTCTTTTACAAACTTACTCTCACAACTTGGACCAATATATTGGCTTTCTTGTTCTATGAACGTTAAATGATAGAGCTTACAGGTGCGTCGGCATCGTCAATGGGCGACGCGGTTCGTCGCGACGCTATGCGTAGAGAACGCATGGCATGGAGCTAGGTGCTTGGAACATGGGATTCGTGTGCAAGCGTGGCGGTTGCTCCATATCTGTCTCGAGCGCTTCACGAGTCACGTTTACGGCCACTCGTAACGGTCGTACGTGCTCGTCTCGTAATTGATTCGTCTTGCTCCAGCCTCGGGATCGTGACGACATCTTTGAGAATGGCGATGATTCGCGTTCGCCGATCTCGCCAATCTCGTAGCGATGCGCGATGGAGGGTATTTCGTGACAAAGAGCGAACAGCGAGCGAGCGAGCGAGAAAGAGAGAGAGAGAGAGAGAGAGAGAGAGAGAGAAGATACACGCGGATAATGGAGAATGTGCCGAATGGAATTAGAAATTCTTGGAAGGAATCTACTTGTCGTTCGAAAAAGTTGCGATGAGTTCTCGGCAACGCGACGGGAGCGGTGGAGGGAACGGAGGGGAAAAGATCGTTCGCTGGCTCTTTTCGAACTTTAAGGTTTACTCGGAATCGATACGAAACGTGAAACTCGACAGTGAAACTGCAACCGTTGAACGTTGCGCCAAAATCCTGAGAAGCAGCGTTACGACGCGCGACGGTTCTTTGACGTCGGTTTCGCGGAGTCGGCTATATTTTCGCAACGGGTCACAACTTTCCGTGTCGCGCATCCATATGTATTCTTCGCGGAAGCAGTAAAAAATCTGGCCGCGCTGGCCTCGTCGAGGACCGGATGATCGAACGGTTGCACGTTGCCCGGAAACTGAGCGAGCGAAAGGAACGGAAGGGAAGCAAAGGGAAATGAATTCGCGCGAATCGTTGGACGATTTGTGTCGCGAATAATCCGTATCGCGGCCGTGGAGATTCGAGCCTTAATCGCCCCGAAGATATTAGTCGGCTCGGTCGACGCTGGTGGCTGGGGTGAATATGCAAAGTACGTTTTTCCTCGAACAGCTTACTCGATGGCGAGTTCGAGGGTGTCGTTGGAGGAACGGAGAAGGAGAAAAAGGGACGGGAATCTGGAAGGAGGGGATTTCGTCTCGGTCTTGGAATCGGTTTACGAGGCTCGTTAAAATATTAGTCGGGCGTAAGTTCTTGGTGACACGCGGCGCGGCAAGGCGCGGCAAGGCGCGGCGCGGCTAGGCACCGCAAGGCGCGTCGCGACGCGGCGTGGCGTATTCGCGCTTCCAGCCTCGAGAACGCTGTCGTCTATGCAAAATAATCGTTTCTTAATTGCAGAGTAATTGCAAATTCGGAAGGGAACCGGGCTCCTTCTTCTCGGCGAAGCTCTCTTAAACTGTCGCCGTCTGCCGCCTCCATTATTCTCGACACCTTCGACTTAACCCGGCAAACGTCGCTCCGTTCCGCTTCGCTCTGTTCTGCTCCGCTCTACTCAGCTCCCCGCCGCGGCGTGCCGGCCGTAATTACTATTCTAAATCGATCTTCGCGGGTCATGCCAGATCTTTCGATGTTAAAACGCGAGACGCGTCTCCGGCTTGCGACTTTGAGCCCGATACGGGCCCCGACGGGCCTCTACCGACACCGACCGCTCCGCTGCATCGAGTCCCCTCGGCGAGGAGAAACTCCTCTCTGCCTCTCCGCCTTGCCACCCTATCCTCTTCTCTTTTCCTGGCGCGGATAACACGTTGCAGTCCTTCATGCCGGTCGGCAGGAACCCCGTGAACAAACGGGCCGCCAACCGGCCTTATCTCAAGACGCTTTAATGTGTTTAACCCAGCGAAGATAGTGGACAATTTATTGCTCCCTATTTTAGGCGCACTCTCTCCCTTTCTCTTTCCATCTTCCCATCCACCCCTTGTCCCGCCTCCTCTCCGTTCTCTCTGCCCTGCCCGACTTGTTTCGGACCGTTGCTCTCTCTTTTCTCCTCCTTCGTATTCTCTCAGACGTACCCTGCTCCTCGCTTTTTCGTTTCGATCCGATTCGATCCGATCCGATCCGATCCGATCCGATCCGAGTTCGAGCCGTCTCGCATGTCGAATGCCACGGAATTTGTTGCGGAATCGGCTCTAATCGTGGTCGGTACGTGTCGTATGCTCGCGCGATTCCAATCAACTGGATGCAGACTGTAGACCGTGGGCAGTGGCAGGGTGCGACGACACCGTCCGCGCGGTGTCGATTATTTGCTAACGTTAATATTAATTTAAGGCTATCGGCGACAGATGTTTCACGTCGAACCAGCCGGGTCAACGGGATTCCGAGCTGCCTGAATGCGATTTATTAACCGTTGCCAATGCTGGAAACACGGAGGATCCGAGAGTTCGCGGCTACTGCCGTGCAACCGTGCCCCTCGCTCTGACCCTTCGCTCCAGTAGAAACCGGAGAGTTCTGCTTTTTTTTTTATTTTCCCTCGAATCGTCTTAACTTCTTCTCTTTCGTAATGCAATACGAAATATCTCCGAACATCTGTTCTGAGACTACTTTTAAGGGGAACGCAATAAATGTTCCAACAACCTGTAATTAATTGGTAATCGACCGTGATACATGTCCAAAAATTATTTATCTCCTAACGAACTTTATTGATTTCTTTACTAATTACACAATACAGTAAATTACACTGGAATAAGATACAATAATTTATCCGTTAATAAAGAAAGTTAATGGATCTAGTGAGAGAAATAGAAATATAATGTCTAGAGAATCTTGCGTAGAAAACGCATCGAACGGTCGTCCATGATTACGCGTTCGTTAGTTCTCGTTTACTAGCATCGCGTCCAAACGCGTTGCTGCCAGTGGCCTAGCATTTTTCTTGGTTACGCAGGGATGCGCTGTCGTGGTCTCCGTTATTACGAAATTCGCGACTTTACTGCGAGCGAGCTCGTGAAACGTTCGCGAGGATTCGCCCGGACCCTTTCGGGGCAAAATGGAAAGCAGAGTGACGGGATTGTCCGGCAGGCAGCGAGGGTTAACGTTCGGCGCACTTTGACCCGGCTCGTAAAAATCTTCGATTTACCGGGCCGTTGCAGCTGCAACCGACGCAAATGTTCCCAGCGTGGACAAGTTTGACGCGCCGGCGATTCGACCTGCGATACGGAAAGCCAAAAAGTAGAGTCGGGACGGTCGCGTTTCGAGACGATTATTCGGACGTGGAACCAGCAACCGGCATATCTAAGCCTGACACTGATACTTGCGTGTAGACAATGTAAACTGTAAAATGTAAACTGTAAAATGTAAACTGTAAAATGTAAACTGTAAAATGTAAACTGTAAAATGTAAACTGTAAAATGTAAACTGTAAAATGTAATTGATTAAATTGTGTGCGTATACTTGAGGCTAATTAATTGTTTTATGTGACAAAAATATTAATAACTACCAAATATTAATAGTAATACTGAGGTCTTCGTGGAAATGTCAGAATCAACTCCACTTTCCTACTTTCCTACTACATTTACATCCGATAATTTTACACTTGTATTTCCCATGTCTTACTTTACATTCATCCTATATTCTATTTAATTTGATTTAATTCAATTTGATAGAATTGAATTAATCTAGTTTACTTACTATGTAAACGGAGTGAACCTTTTGTTATAGAAAGAGTAATAATAGCGAGTGCATGAGTACGAATGTGTATTAACAATAACTAGAATAATAATGATGGTAGTCAGGGTAACATTAACGATGAGAATTAAGGATGGTTGCATACGATAGTGATGACAGTGCGCTTGAATGAAGCAAAGTAATTACGGAAAAGGTCGAGAGAATGGCAATAATGAATGGAATTGATGAGTTTTGCATTATTAATTGCTAATAATTAATAATAATACCTTTATTCATATATGCAGGTACAAATCATTGTTAGAAGAAAAGAAATCACGTTATACGAAATGGTTATATAAAATCTCATGATTTCTGGAATAAAGGTATTATAATTATTATTATATAGAATATAAAGGAATGTAGCTACTGGTAGCTCGTACAATAAAATTTTCTTTGTACAAGTGATCAAGAATATGTGAAATGTCATTTTTACTAATCGATCGAAACAAATCAAAGATTCTCCATGGTCTTCTAGATATAAAAGAAGCAGAGGCAGGCGAAAAGAAGGGGACTCGTGGTGTCGAGCAGGTGTGCGTTAACGAGTCGCTCGAATCGAATCAAAGCGGACCACCGAGTGTAAGCGACCGGTGATCGGGTGATCGCGCAGCACGATATTACACATAATAACACGTACATATACTACGTCCTGCTCGGCAAGTTCGCCTGTGCTTTCGTTTTTCTTAGAAACGCATAAAATTCGCTAGGTGCACGCGCGTCCGTGATGGACCAGTACACATATTGTACAGCAGTCATTAACATTCAGCATAGATGCACTCGTATGCCTACGAGATACGGAAAGCAGAGACCACGATCGTCGGATCGAATTTTTCCGCGAACGGTTCTTTCCCGCGATTAGATATTTGCTCGTTCGGGTTGCCGCATCGTCGCCACCGATCGTTATGGCTCCGAATACAAAACGCGTGGCACGTGACTCGGTCTGATTAAAATGTTAATCAGAGGGTCCCCGTTCTCTTTTCCTTGCTGTCTCTCTCTCTCTCTCTCTCTCTCTCTCCTACTCTTTCTCTCTCTAGCGGGCTCTCTCGGTCTCTCGCGGCCTCTGTCGATCCCCCTTGTTTCTCTGTCTCTCGCCGGGCCGAGTTCCCCTCTCTTATCCGATACCCTTTCAATAACTCGGTCCAGAGTTTCGTCGGTGAATGAACCGGCCCTGTGGGTCCCGGTGCGCCCATACGCGTCTCCGGTTACCTCTGCGGATTAATTATGGGGTAGATCAAAAGAGCATGCGACCACAAAGCGGGTAATGCAACGTGTGGTTCGTTTTCGAAGAGGCGCGTTCCCGTTTAAACGTCGCACGCGTTCGGCTCGACTCCGACGAGTCTCGCTTCTCGCTTCTCGCTTCTCGCTTTTCACATATCTCGCGTCTCGCTTCGCCTCTCTTTGCAGCACACCCACACCACAGAGTTTTCACCCACGAATCAAACAAGACGAAACGCGTCGCACGAATTTAACCATCTTCCTAACGATACCTTATACCCTTGTGCCTTTTGCTCGGCTGAAATTACCGTAATGTTGCCCGAATCTTTAAATACACGGACAAAAAGGCGGCAGTTTTCTATTGCTAGAGCGATAAAAGTGTTGTACGCGTCACCATGCGATGATGATACTCTGTCGTCTACGAGTTTTAGTCGTTTTACTAAGCCGCTATCTTTTACGAGATTCCATCGAGTTTTTGTGTCCCGTCGTTATACTTCCCATTTTCTCCGTACTGATCCGTCGAATTGGATTCTCGGTATAACACTTGTAGTAACGACGTTGATTTCTTTACGGATGGTTTTAATAAATATAAAAATTAACTGCAATTACGTAGTTATTACAATCAGAACTGTATAGTTAACCATATTTATATATTAATTATCAAAAGCTAGGAAATTCAGTTTGTGTTTGCTTTGCACATTATAATCTGTTATTCTGTTACTATTGCTATTATTATGTTGAATTTTGGTAGTAAAATTAAGAAGCCATGTGACCCGTTTAAGCTAAATAAATTAAATTTCTCCTGGCCTCGAATAATTGATTCGTTTCTAGTTCTAGTTTATTCCGTCTCTTATTCTCTCTCCCGGTATCTCCGCCACTCCATCTCTCGCCGTTTCTCGCTCCCCGCCATCGCGTTCGCGTTCGCGTTCACCGTGGATTATCGAAGTCTCGGGACTTTGGCGCGAACGAGTACCCTTGACTGTTGGGTTATCGAAAGAGGTCGAAAGGTCGCACGATACGTTCGTAGACTAGAACGAAAAATCGGTTTCAAGACTTTTCTGGTGGACGCGCGAGGCTTATTTACGAATCGCGCGCGATGCGACGAGCTGATCCCCCGGATCGTAATTCGTGTCGCTCGACCATGTACCTCCGGCTATGTACACCGCCGAAAATTCCGCAGAAATTTTTTCCGCGAAAGTTCCACGGCCGCGAAATAAAACCGCGAAAGCGGCCACGAAAGCGAACTACCGGCGGTAACTCCGTTCCGCGATGGGAGCAGGATTTTCACTTTCGGGATTAGGGCGGAATATTATTTTTGCTCGTAACGCGCAGCGTCTCCTCGAACGTGGAAAGTTCCTATGCGCCTCGCCGTTTTCCATTTTCTTTCCTTCTTTTTTTTTTTTTTCGTTCCGGCGGCGGACCGTTCGACTGTCCGGCTTTCGTCGGGATTCGCGCAGCTCCCTGCCAAAGAACGTCGATAAACTCTCGTCGCCGGGATTTCTATCCGTTATTGCCGTAACTTCGCCGCCGGGTCTATGCTTTGGTTCGATCTCGATTCGTTCCAAGAAGAACGCGAAACGAATTTTATTATTTCTTTCGCGCGCGAGCCAGCGATAAACAGGCGAGCGAACGGCGACGTATCGCATCGCGGTGTTTGTTTCTCGGTTTATTTCGAACATCGGCGATAGCGTACACAAATATTTTGCCGAGCAACGTATCCGTGTTTGGCGCGGGAAACGGAGTCATTATCGGCGAAATAACGATTTCGTAAGTCGTTGAAACGGAGCCGCGCGGCGAAACGCGCGGCGGCGGGGCTGTCGGTCGACGTCGATGGAATGATGGAGAAGTCGCTCGGTGACGAAACCTCGTATTTTTGCATCGATGTCCGCGTCGATACTTTTATAATTCGCCGGGAGCTGCGAGCAGAGAGCTGGAAACTGGAAGCTGGGAGCCGGGAGGTGTCCGCGTGCTCGACTCGACGGGAAATCTCTCGATGGATATTCACCGGGGAGCAAAGGCGAACGCCTCCAGGCGTATTTATGAATTCATGCCGCAGATGCGCATAATGGCGCTGATTCGTGACATTTGATTAGAGCATTGTCGCGACTCACCCCACGACCACTCCCGTCGTTTTCTACCTCTTTGCAACCGCGCCGCGGTGCTGCGGCGACACAGTGCCGTCGATGGTTCAACCACTGGGCTGCTGTAAACACTGGTCGCCAACCCTTCTTACCCTGTACCCGTTTCCTATTCGAAACCGTATGCCCATTATTTTCTGTGCCACCGATCTCAACGATTTTCTAGCTAACCTTTCACCCCGGCATGCGACATGCTACATCTCGATTCAAAAGCGCGCGTCGTCTGCCAAGACTCAAGACGTTCCTGCCTCGCCCCTCGCCCTCGCCACGTCTTCCGTTTACGAGCGTATCATCGTCGTCTCGTATTTCCTTTTAGGGTGCCCGCTCGACAAATGAATTATATTCACCAGAAAATTCTTGATTAACGTTTATTACGGTTTCTAACTACAGTAACATTTGCGTATCGTGATCCCGTTTGCATGCCGATCGCAAACTGGTTTCCGCGAATTTCTTCATTTTTCGCAGTTTTCAGTCCCTCGTTTATTTCGATCAGTTTATACTTTCCTCTCAAATTCATTGTCTTTACAGATTAATCGCAAACTATTTATTTACTTTTACCTATTTGAAAGATTTCAATGGAGCGTAGCATTTGCGTTACAAATGAGGGTTGCCCGAGAATTCGGGTCGGGTTTGTCATTGATCGGGTCGGGTCCCTTGGACTGGACCGGGCTTTCGTGTACAACTTTCGTGTACTCGAAATCATATCGGATTCCGAAAACTTTCAGATACCCGAAATTCTAACATGTGATCGGGTTAGTATATTCAGACATTTCGTCAGCGTCGCGTTCACATAGTGTGTCGCAAGAAACAGCTATTCTTTCAATTCGGAGGAAAACTGAAGAAACTTTGTGCTTCCAGGAAAATTATGAAATGATAACAAACATCTACGTTGATGAAATAGAGTACGATATATGTAGACTTCAGTATTTCGAAAACGTGTACAGTGAATATACATAATATGTATATAGAATGGAGAGCAGAACTTAAAACTCATTTAAGAATTTTGTAAATGTTGGTAGGACTAATTCATTGTGCAATGATTAAAATATCTTTTTGCAAAAAACTTTGCTATTGAAATGAAGACCTCAATCTTACCTATTACTCTTTCTCATTGTCTACAAACCTAGATTTAATATAATCTATACTTTATATTCTGCCAATGGGTTTTGCCGTAAATAAATCAATCAGTCAATAAATGAAAATAACATTTATATATCTTCCCCTTTCATATTCTATATCTTTTGTAACAAAGGGGTAATCCCGTAAATAAATGTAATTATTATTATGTACAAAAGATCGGTTATTACGAGTATCTCGAAGATACATTTGGTCGCGTCCTCTTGTTTCTGCAAAGACGAACGAACGAGAGTCTTACCATTTTCTCCGTCTCTCTCAGTTTCTCTCCGCCTCGTTCGCCGCGTCTATACCATGAACCGTCCACGAGTCTGTTTCGTGCATCCATTCGGCCGTCGACCGTCCATCTATTCCGACTGCTCGTGCCTCGTGCTCAGACACGAGACATGAGAATCGAGAAGCGAGAAGCGAGAAGCGAGAAGCGATCTCTGCTTGTTCGCCTCTCTTCGTCTGGCGGTGTTCGAAAGCCGCGTAGCGTAGTGCTGACAAGAGAGAAGGCGAGAAGAGCGTATCCTCGCGTTATAGTTGGGGTAGTCGCATCGCCCGCGGGTTGGTAACGAGGTTACGGACTCATCTCCTACTCGACCGACGACTCGAGCCGAGCCCTCGGTTCATCAGGCCACAATATTACTAATCAGCGCGAGAATTGGTCCGGGCGGTAAGTGCCCTACGGATTGCCAATTCACGCTTCTACGAGAACCAACGCGAGAACCGACTGCAACAGAACGAGAACGCTCGCCGCACTCGAAATCGATCGTTCTATGATTCTTCTCGTCCCTCGCGTTTTTCTTTGCTCGCCGTTCTGCTTCCTTCCTCATCCCTCATCTCGTTTCCTCGTCCTCGAGCCTGAGACGCTGCCAGATCGCGGAAGCCGCCGAGCAAAGATACTATTATAGATGCCGTCTGACATCTTAATGAATTGTCGGCTAGGGGATCGTTAGACGCAACTAGAGGCACATCAATTCCTTCGACGATCTGATTACGCGCCGCCTAATTATGGCGTATCAGGAGCGTAATTAATAGTTCAGACCGCGTTTCGACGGAACGTCTTGTACCATGACTTCGCTGCAAGAGGTTGCGGTGTTTCAACGCGGATTCCAGTATCACAACTTTTTTTTAATTTTTGGCGACAATCTGGTCTGCGCCGTTCTTCCGATGGGCCCTTGTAAACCTGTTAACCGGAAAATGCGTAACTACCACTTAGCAACTGATCGGTCGATTTTCAACCGTTTGCACTCAAGCAGCGATTCTAAGGCATCACTAGAAACTTTTATATCTCGTTTTCAAATCGCTTTTACATTGTCGACATATATTTATATTTAAAAAACTGACGTAAATGTCTGATGACTCAATTTCATATGCATAAAATGGATTTGATCATCTGAAATGGAAATACTGTAGGTTACAGAAATTATTTTGGATTTAAAAATAAAATGCTATCGAGTGTAGAGAGTTGACATAGTCACATCCTCAGTGTCGTCAGCAAAGCCGTCTGAACTTTGCGATTTCATCCATTAAAATTTTGCCCTTTTATAAATAAATAAACTTTGCCCCGATTTGAAAGTTTTCCCCGACGATATCGCATCGCCAGGAAACGGAGCCTGCAATTGACAGTTTTGTCTCACCACCGACCACGCAGAAACCATCGCGACGAGAAGAGCTCTAGGATGGTTCTCGTTGTATTCTTTTCGAATCCGAGTCTTTCCATATCTTGCAGCAGCCTCTGGAACGTTATCAGCGCACACTATACGTACACGTGCAGACGTACATACATCGCCGGCACACACAGCCGCGTCCGTCGTGAGCAGCGGCTGCAACGAGATAACGGAATGAGTTACGACATCGATAAAATCGATATCTTCTGTGCTCGTAAACTGGTAGCTCGACTTCGTTATTTCGAAGATTACGGCGATCGTTTTCGATAATTAGCCAGGGATGAGAAGCGCGGGGTGGAAGACGCGTTCCGAGTTTTCTCGTATCGACGATATCGAGCGTGATTTATAGACAAGGGCCGTGGAAAAAACTAGCGCGTGGTCGATGATCTAGCGATCGTGTTCTTACCCTGAAAATCTATCCGAAAGAAACCAACAGTGGGTCGAGGTTACGGAGAATTTCGAAAAGAGATTCGATATTAACAGCTCGAACGATAACGCGATAAAGCTGGACCTTCGAAGAATCGTGGTCGATACGAGCTTGTTCGTCGACGCGTTGCCGCGATTTGGGCCAGCGCAGGGGCGGCCACAGAAATATTTCGAGGATTCGAAAGAATCGGGAAAGGAGAATGATTGCGTAGGGGATAAACTTCACAACGAATTCTCTTTGACGACGTCTACTCAACGTCGTTTCACTAATCGTTTTCAATAATCGTTTTCCACGATTATTCCCTTTATCATCGATTCCGTTCGTTTCGTCGAATTGATTAATACGATTGCAATCCGCTGTTTGGAGGCTAAAAGCCGACGGCCCGTTACTCGGTGATGCACGCGGCCGGAAACACAACATATATACGTGTATAATCGAGCCGAGCAGGTTTCCAGATTCGGATAGCTTGGGAAAGTTTTCCTGCCCGGGCATCGGTTGCGATTTGCGTCGAAGTACAAACGGCCGAACCGAAAACCGGCCGTTTCGCTGCAATAATAATGGTATGCGAACCGAGGCGACGCGACGCGACTCGATTCGATTCGATGCGACGCGACGCTACGGAACACAACGCACAGTGGCACGACACAACGGGGTGTGCAGTGTACGGTCGTGTATTAAATTTCGGATAATCCAGAAGGATCGTCCCGGAGCGGGGTAATTAATGTGCGTTGGGGATCCGTCGAGGAAGCGGAACGAGAAAGAGGGACCGCGAAACGAAGAAGGAGGGTGAAGGAAGACAAAGCGGAAAGGCAACGAAAGAAGGGACCCTAAGGATTGGTTTTCTCACAGTGAGTTGTCGCCCCGTGGCCGAAAACCGGACATCTGGACGTGGGACAGCTGCGTGACCACAGGCCAGGCTCCTTCGAGCCGAGTCTACTCGAACCAAGGGAGGTTTTCACGGGGGCGACCGTCCCTCGGTCGGGTCGAGGCCTTCCGCCATCGCCTGTACTCGCATCCGCGTTCATTTGCGCGCCTTCGCATCCACGGGAAAACGGAGTTACGACCGTTTCGAGAGGTCATGCAACGAGAGGCATTCGGAATTTGGGCGCGCGCGGTCGAATGGCGCAATTGCTTCGGCGCAACCCAGCGCCGCGACCAAATCAGCAGACTTTTCCAACCTTGCGACATTCGAGGTAGCCGGGGAAGAGGGAGAACCTAAATACCCGTGAGAAGACCGGGAAAATCGTGCTTTCAAAAGTTTTTCGAATTTTCTATATTCGTCAAACGGTTCTACAGTGGACTGAAGCAAACATATCGCTTCTCAAACGTCCAGGGCAGCGGAGCCGGTTACTGTAGGGTGATCGATTCATGTGGATCGTTTTCAGCCGTGATTATTATTAGGTTGGAAACTATGACACGAGCGTTTTTATTTAGTCTGTGTTCAGCTGCGGCGCCCGTTTCATAGTTTCCAACCTAATAGTATTACTTTTTATTTTACGATCTCTATATGCGCTTTTAACTCTTTGCATTCGCGTGGTGACTCAGCGGCGCCATTAAAATTGTTGCGGCACGTACCAAAATTATTTTTATAGATTCATATCGCCAAAGCTTGGATTAAAAAAATTGTTTAAACTGTAACTATTCTACGAGTCGCGAGACTCAATGTCATACGCGTTGAATGAATTTTGTTATATAAAATAGAAACACTAAAAGCCAGGAAAATTATTTTAGATTTCCAGTTCAGATTGCTTTGAGTGCAAAGGGATAAGCTACTAACTTGTGGAGACTAAGATGGTACTTTCAGCTTAAAATGCTCTAACGTGGACGATCAATCAATTATACTGTTTATGGCTTCGAATGAGAAGAGCGAATCCCCAATGGGTTCCTCTGTGCTCGAGTACAGACATGCCTCGACATAATTAATTTTACGTTTATCGACTAAAATATTAAAGCTCTGTATTCTTTCATTTTGTTTATTCTTGAATACAAATATTTCAGATGTCTTATTTTGTTTCTTTCCAAACAAAAATATGTAGTATGTTCTTCTTTATCTTTCTTCTATATGGTTTATTTTTTGATAGAAGAATTGAATAACTCTCATTTGATTATTCTTTCACTTTATTTATATTTAAATAAAAAGATTTAATATTTACTATTTATTATTCTTTTATTCTCTTTATTTTTGAGTGACAAAATGTAACATGTACTTCTCGATAATTACAAAGTTAACTATGCCTGAAAATAAATTAAAGCAATTGGCCACCCAACAGACTCCACCACCTTACGTGTTCTTACTTTTTCGGACCACTGTGCTTCGACAAGAGGAGGAAAAAGCAAATGACGAAGGAAAAGAGAAAGAGACGGACGAACGAATCTGAAACTCGAGACGAAAACGTTCACTGGCCCGTGAAGTGGCACTCGGGCCGATCGACACCGACCAACCGACAACGGACGCGACAGGGTTCCGGTTCTCGATTTCCGATGTACTTACGTCGGTCGGGTGCAGCCGGTTCCGCTCGCTTTTAACCGCGAACGCCTCGCCACTTGTCCGCCCACGCGTCACGGTCACCGCAAGGTGTCCCATTACGTTGCCTCGCTTCTGCGTTCACCTTTTCATCGACACCACCGATCTCATCGTTTTCGGATCAAACGCGCCGAACTGGACAACGTCGCGTTCCGGACCCGGAACAAGGATGGATGGAGGTCGGTTTCTAACCGGCTCGTGGGATCGTGCGACCCGCAGAACTCGATTTCCTAGACCCGATCATCGCGAAAACCCGTATTCCCGACCAGATCGAAGCAGATTCGAGCAGGTTCCTGTATGGGAAATCCTGAGAACCAGTGTCGGCCACCGGCCACCGGCTACTGGCCACCGGCTACCGGCTACCGGCCACCGGCCACCGGCCACCGTGCTCGTCGAAACAGTCGACGCTACAAGCTACGAGCTACGAATTACGAGGGCCGAAACGGTCCGGTTTCACCAAGCGGTTTTCCGCGTTGGCCCGTCTCCTGGTAAAACGACTCTGCCACGGATCTCGGGGTTCCCATTACTCCGAACAGGATTCCGGTCTTCGAATTGCTCCCCCGAAACACTTGGGTTCGCTTTGCTCGTCGAATCGAACGTCAAAAGCAGACTACATGGACAGCGAAACCGTAAATCTTGGCCACGCATGCGTCCGTGCCTTGATAATCTCTCCAGGACCCGAGTTCTACGGGATGGACGCCGCGTCGAACCTTTCGATGACTTTGAATTTACGCTGGTTTTCGCTCGGTTAGGAGCCGCGCCGGGGCTAATGTCGCGGAAGAAGAGCGAGTCGAGTCGTTGTGGCCAACGGGGGAGGAAAGTGGAATCGAGTGGCGAGCAGATCGTGGGAGTGTATCGTTCTCCTATTTAACGTCGCGCTCGAGTTTTCGGCAGAGGGTTCTCTCCCTCTTCCTCCGTGTCGACGATCTCTCCGACCAGTTTCGAATTCCAACGGAGCAGCACGTGGGAGTAGAAACAGCCGCACGGCCGGGGGATGTTGCGAAGAGGTCCACGCAACGTCGAACTTGCGGTTCTCTCGCCAATGGTCACCGCCACTTTGTCCTGGACCCTTCCAAAGTGGACACGATGTTTGTTTGTTCCGGTCTCGGTGTCACAACACACCCACTACAGACCGCAGTAGGGTGCTAACTGCTATTATATGTACCATTACCTGAGCACCCCCGCCGAACGCAACCTCTCCTACCTACTGCCTTTTGTCGAGCACGCTGGGAGAACACAGTCGGGTCGCAGCCGGAACGCCGAACCTCGAGGCGCCGGTCTTTACGATCGCTATCAATCACACCGCAACCCCTTTCGCATTGCCGGATTTATAAAATCGACTTCTCGCCGATTCATTGATTTTGTGACCTCGTACGTATATCTACGTGCAGAGCGACCTATTTCAATCGTTCGAGTCAAATATCTTGCGAACCCTTGATGATACAGAAAAATCTTTCAAGTAAAAGTTGAACTAGCATCATGTCAATTGATAAAACTTATCTACGTCAACGCATAAAGAAGATATGAATATCAATTTCAGTTTTTTAAGCGGGATTCTTTAGTTTGTTATTTCTTACATAGAAGCGCTTAACTATTTATTAGCAAAAGATCATTGGTTTAGAAAACATTTTAAGTTTAGAATTACTAAATATTTAATACGCTATATTTGAAAATCAACGTACTGTTTAAATCTGTCACCCAGTACATGCTTGCAATTTTCAAATCTCTCTCTGATTTTCAAAAATCATCGTCAAGGAAGGAAGACCAGGAGGCAGGAAAATAAGGGTGCGAGAACAGCGGCGACCATGTATGGTATGCCGTCGAGATTCGACGAGAAAAAGGGAGAGGGAAAATCTGATTTCCATCCAGAAGAAATTTATTAGGTATGTGGTCGGATATGGGAAGATCGGTGGGTCCTTTCCACCCTGCCTTACCACCCTGAGGCCTGAGTCGCCGGATCTCGTTGTCCGGCTGCGCAAACTTAGGGCCGGTGCTGGTGCACCTCTCGTGGGATCGAGCCGAGAACCCTCGGACACGGATCATAAACGTTTTAAACGAAATTCGGGAAAATTTAAATTCGAAGAAAGAGGGAGCTGTAGCTGCGGAGGGAGATAGATAGATAGATAGATAGAGAGAGAGAGAGAGAGAGAGAGAGAGAGAGAGAGAGACAGGAGGCAGGGGTTGCGGTCTCGGAGCGAACAGAGACAACCTGCGGTTCACCGTTGCCAGCGAACGTCGCCGCCCGGGGGTAGTTGTCGATTTTAATTCCGGACGCAGTGACCGCGCCCGTTCGGCGACCCTATTCTTCTCAATGCACTTTATATGGACTTGCGGTGCAGCGATGCGAGACGGAACCGAGCTGAAATTCCGTATCGAACAGCTCTCTGATCGTTCGCTACAATCCTGCAGATCTCGACCATACATGCTTCCAAATTTGTCGTTTTGCTCGCGAAGGTATATCTTTCTTCGTCCTCGGTAGGTTCCCCTTGAGAACGATCGAACGTTCTGACGCGAAAGCGAAGTCAGCTCCATTTTAAGATATTAATATTCATTTTCTAATCTATTATGTGCGATTCGAAATGACATTCTACCCAGTTTTGCCTTAGACTATACGATATCTATAGTTTTAAGTATAACTTTAACTTTGTTTTTCCTTTTCTCATTTATTACCATTATTCCGTTTATTTGTTTATTTCCAAATTATTTTAGGGTTTGTATCTTGTAACATTTACTAGTTACATTTATTGAATCGATTCTTAATTTTACCGTTATTCGTTATTCACTACTGTTCCGTCACAAACTGTCGTACATATCATATCGTTTCTTTTTTAAATATTAATACATACTCTACTAATCTATTACGTGCAAATCAAAATAATATTATATCCAGTTCTATCTTGGTGTCTATAATGTCTGTAGTTTTAATTATAATTTTAACTGTGTTTCCAATTCTTTTCATCCGTATTCTGTAACATTCTTTGATTCGGTTTATTACTTTTATTTTTATTGTTATTTGTTACTGTCTATTTCTCGTGCAACAAAGTGTTCTCTCCCGCTGATCGTAATAAAAAACTAATTAACTAATTAATAAAACAATGGGGCCGTGATCGAGCGGCTCGAACGGAACGAGCGGCGAGAATATCAATTCGGCGAATCGCCGGAAATCTTAGAGGGTTCCGTCGCGCGAATAAATTTTATCTCGGTCTCGATGGCAATCACTGGAGTATTCACGCGAGCCGAACAATCGAATTACAATCTCTGGTACCCACCGTCTCGCTGGTGCTAGCCCGTTCTGCTCTTCGTTAACATCTTTGTTCACGGCTTGTCCGTTCGTTTTCGCATCGGGAACCCGTCAATTAGGCACGCGAACCAGCCGAAAATCGTCTACCGCCTAGTTTTCATTCTTCGGGCTGGCACAAAGCGGAAACGGTGGCGAGCGAGCATCTCGCGTAGTAATCGCATCGTTTTTATCGATAGATCGACGACAGTACCATAGAATTTTGTGTCGTTGCATCGCCGTATCGTGAAATCAGGTAGCGTTGGTGCCGCACGAGAACATTTCGTCGGAGGATTCGGCACCGCGAAGCCGATTCCCGATTCCCGATTCCCAATTCCCGATTTCAGCTGGGGAGGGTTACCCGTTACAAAGTACTCGTTCGACTCTTAATAATGCACTTTGGAGCGCGTTGGGAGATTTCGAGCGAGAGCCGATCGCTCGAGAATGGAGCCGAATGGTTGTCGGCGTCGCGCACTCATCGCCGTAGCAACCACGCACAACCACCGTACAACCACCGTACGACGACCGTACGACCACCGTACGACCACACGCAGAGCGACCGTGCAACCACCGATGCCGGTGTCGGCGTGCGCTCTTCTCGAAACGGCGAAACAGTTCGGTGTGGGGGAGCGGGCATTATGTCGGATCTCGCGGGATGCCGCGAGAGAGTAGAGTAGAATACGCTACGTTTCGAGTGGCTCGCATCCTTGTCGAGAGGCGACCGACCGAGCTGCGGCAAACTCGCATCGAACTTGACGCCCCACTGTAAACGAGCCGAAGAGCTTCGTGGCTTCCGCGCGAGGGAACGGGGGGACGAACAAGCAGGGAGACAACGCGCGCGATCCATTCCGCTTCGCTCGGCTCGGCTCGGCTCGGCGAGTCGCGCCGCGCCGCGCCGCAACGCAACGCAACGTCACGCGAGAGCGCCGAATGGAACCGAGAGACGCGAGGGGTCAGAGCGCGTCGCGTCGGACCGGAGAGAGCGAAACAGCGAGCGGAACGCGATCTCGGACCAAAGAGGACGCAGGATCGTGGGCCGAGGAGACGGAGGGTGAAGGGTGAACGCTCGAGGATGGAGGGAGGTTAGAGGGGTTGCTCGGGAATCGGGGACCGCGGAGAATCAAGGGCCGAACCTGTACGCGTTTCGTCGCTCTCCCGGCGGTTCATGAACGACGACACATTGATGGAGAGCAACCGACCGAGCCGGATTAATTCTGCCGGATTAGCGGCTTTGCGGCGAATTAGGCACCGTTACCGGCTAATACGATCGCCGAGCCGTGCGCCCGTTGCTTCGCGGAGCTCGGCCGACCGCACCGCCAACGAATCCGCTTCGGCGACTCGTCGCGACTCGACAGATTCCAACCTCGACACCGAAGAAACCGAAACATCGCCTTCGCCCGTGACAACGAGCTCGACGATTCGTTGAAAACGGAGCCAATTTTCGTAGGAGCCGAGCTGTCATGCTATATGTAGAGCGAAGAACCCTCTATCCTTTATCCTTCATTCTCCGTCCTCTATTCGTTTTTCCAGAGGATCTCCCCGAGCGTGACACTGCGGAACCTAAACGATGTCCGCGACGGTTTTTGTCGTGGTCCGTAGGAGCAAAGTCGAACCACGGTCCGACCAATTTTCCACTGAACGATTCTACGGCCCGCGCAAACTTCATTATTCGTAGCCGGCGTTCGTCGCGCCACCGAAAAACCTCCACCCGATCTAAACGGTCGGCGAAGACGCGCGTCCGATCGTCGACATACCGCAAGCCATTGGTTCTCAACGAACTTGAAGCAATGAATTCGCTTTTATCTCGTAAATAACTTTCACCATTTATGCAGCCGTTTTCGATAGGTACACTCGACGTAAGACAAAAGCTTGCCATTTCTTTGTGACGAGTGTACTCGTCAAAAACACCTAACTAGTCAAGGAATGTATAGGTTGATATTCTTCATCAAATTATAAACTTTGCAGAAATGTTTGCTGAAATGTGGATACTTCTCGATTTTTTAATCGCGTTATCTAGATGCTATTAAGCGAGACAAAATGTGAACTCTCACGTAGCAGTATCGTTCTTCTTGCTTAGCTACTCAGATTATTCAGTTGCAATGATTTTGTTGCGCATTAAGGTATATCCCAGTTATTAATCAAGTATAGGAAGCGGATAAAATGTCACAATCGACCCTGTCCCCTGGGATGGGCTGTAACACAGCATGGCATTCTTTATGTGCTCAGTCACTATAGTCACAACATTGGACTCATTTTTCATTAAATTTGTTAGCGCTATATGGTTTCTAGATTTTATATTCACATTTCCTTTATTAGATCTTTTAATTTTTGTACCAGGCATTCTAAAAGCTTAATTATGATATTAAATTATAGTAATTGATTAGTTTATCTAATAAATATAGGTACTCATTTAAATTATAAGAGGAAGACCCAGACTGTCGGTATTTCGACTGCACTTTCAAACTTTTACTGAAACTATTGCTTATAACTTGCTTATTAATACAAAGTAATTAACAGTATTTCTTTAGGACATGCGAAATTAGAGATTTGAAACAAGAAGGAAGTTTGTACTTGCATCGTAATTTGAAAGCAACAAAGGAAGTTAGCTGTTAGGCTTCGTATTTACCTAAATGTGATAGATTAATATGTTCCAATTGTCATTTTATGTGTTTTTGTCATCCGTCTCCCCTTACCATTGTATCAGAGCAAAATTATTATATGCATACTTCAAACACAAAGTGGATTCATATAACACATATATAACATCCATGGTATATACTTACGTGTGTATTAAATGCGTTGAACAAGCAGTATATATGAAATTTTGAACTACCGAATGAATTTCCATCACAGAAGTGGCTCAGGTCCAATTCAGTATTCGAACAACTGTCTCTCGAAAACTAGGTACACTATCAAGACCCAACAATTTGAGAACATCATTTAAACATTCCAGAAAATGATTTGTTTCGTTAAAACTCAAAATCCCGGTTACAAATATATTTAATTAATTCTTCAGAAATTGACATTTTGACCCAGCGTGAGAGCGAAGGGTTAAACAAAATATAAAGAAGTTCACAGGTATACACGGTACATTTACAATAACTTGCACGCTCTTCAAAGAGATTACAACAGCCGGTTGGTTAACACATTCCGTGCCACGTGTACCACTGGTGGTACACGTTTAAATAGTTATTCGATGCGTTAAAATAATATTTTATGACAAGTTAGAAACCAAAAAATAATTTTCACCAAAAGAATATATCCTTGATAAGTCCGCTTTATAGTTATAGCGACAATAATTGATAAATAAACATAATAAATTGATTTTTAAAACTTCAATTGACCAGAATGAAGAGTCGACTAAATACAGCTCGGCACGGAACGTGTTAAACAGTCGCGAATTTCTTCGAAATCGTATAAGTTACGTGAAAAACGATGCTAAATCCTTCGATCTAGCCACCGTGTGGCAGCGAATCTGCGGTGACACAAGGGGCGGGCGCAGGAAGGACGGAATACGACGTCGGCGAGCTATGAGAGACGAGAGAAGAGAGATGAGAGATACGAGCGACGCGGGGTGTGGGACGCGGACCGGGGACCAGGGACCAGAGACCAAAGACCAGAGACCAGGGGCAAGGGGCAAGGGGGAGAAGAGAGCTTCGTTTTTCATTTCTTTCCGCGAGCGCGACGGACAAAGGCCATTGTAGAGGATCCCATTGTGGAGGATTAACGTATGCGCGCATACTGGGTCGCTAGCGTTTAGCCTGCGAGATCTATTCGAACGCGTGCGAGCCGATATGCCAGTGTCGGATTTTCACCGTGGATCGGAGGCCGAGTTGTCTAGGAAGCCGCCACGGCGCGTTGCATATTCATTGTACCGAAAAAACAACGCGTTTCTATTAGTCGGCGTGTCAACGGCACACCGTGTGCCGCCTCGATCAAATTCTCCGTGAAGCCGGCGAAACGATCCGAAATTTTGGAAGATCGGAGAAGCATTTACGAGCGATATCGGCAAGAACCGGTCACGGAAGCATGCGTCTAATGGAATCGCGATCCGTCGTTTAGCGACGGTAACGCGGTTTTCCGCAGGAATGCCACGCATCGGCCGTAATCACTGATGTAATACTAGGAAAGATTACGCGCGCGATGCCGCGCGAAAGACGAGATTGCGGGTCTGGTTTTGCGGCGAGCCTAGCGTTCGACTATTCCGTAGAACGTGGACGTAGAGTCGCGAAACGTTAGGGAGCCTCGCGCTATCCCGACAACCACCGAGCGAACGAGTAAACGAACGGACGAGCCAGCGAACGAACCAACGAACGGATGGATGAACGGACAGGAGTGCAGGACGCGCGGAGAACAGCGTGCCACGGCGTATGCCATATGGCTAATGGCTTCCGCGTTGCTAAGCATCATTGATAGCACCAACGCGGCATGAAGCGGCATGAAGCGGCATGAAGCGCGGCGCGGCACGGCACGGCGCACCGGCACAGTGTCAAGGATCGCATTCGTGGTTCTCGTTACCGCACCGGTACCGTGTCCGAGAGAAGCGATCGCTCGAGTTGAACGCGGACCGATGTATCAACGAAAAATTCTTCGATCGCTGAACCAGCCCCGCATCTCGACGATCGAGCCGTCTACCGTCCGAGCAACGATTTTCTCGTTTGCCCGCCGTAATCTCGGCGTAATCTCGACGTAATCTTGCGATATCGAATCGCATCGGGTAGCGGACGCGTAATCGCCGGAATCGAACCGCTCAATGTTCTAACATCGCGGTTCAGAATATGCCAGTGGACAGAGATTGGTTGCAGCGGGCTCCTAACTCCGCATGCAGGAATGTAAATGATTCGTTTAATGGGTCGAGTATTTTAGAATAAATAATATATATGTATACGATGAATATAATAATATAGAATATATAAAATAAATAAATAAATATGTATGATCAAAGAAAAACAACAAACAATAAATGACTTTTGTGGCAAACATTGCTGAATGATGTATAAAATTTTAAAATGATTAAAGATATTCAGAATCTTGATATTTTAATGTTGACTTATCAGAATCGTTGAAGACAGAACATAAATTGTACTTGGCTCCTATGTTCTGCAAATGGCGAAAATATTTTTAATGTTGCACGAAGATCTATACATAGCGTTCTCAAGTTTAGTCGGAAAATGCTGACGACGCCGGAAGAATTGAATAGGTTGCAATATCTATTTAAATTCGCGATGATTCCATTGATGGAATTTTGTTCATCGTAAGGGGTACAATGAAGTTCGCGGGCAAAAATCCAACCTGTTCTTGTAGACGAGCGTGACTGGCGTAGTTGCGAAAGAACGTCGATTTCGGGATTGTCTACATGTCCGTTTAATGTTCTATACGCGAATGACAAGCGTCGTTGCAATCTGTGCTTCAGTGACGTAAGGTCCAAGCGACTCAAGATAACAAATAGTCATGACTAAAATGGATAGGTGAAACAGAAACCAGTGAAAAGATGAACCCTTTGCTGTCATATTAAATTTGTTCATAAGTGTTATACTATTAGCGACTTTTTAAAAGTTTAAATATCTGTAGCACAATAATATGTTTTAATTTTATGTAAAAATAAAAGGAATAAATTGTTTAAGTGACTGGGAGTAGACATACGACTGCAACGGGTTAAACGCAAGTGAGAACTGTTGATGTATTAATTCCTACTTACTAAAACTATTAAACGAAAGAAAAATCTTGCACTTGGCTCCTACCTGTGAAAAGAACCCTTTACTGTCATATTAAATTTATACATAAGTGGCATGCTATTAGTCACTTTAAAAAAATTTATATATCTATAACACAATAATATGTTTTAATTTCGTGTAAAAATAAAAGAAACAAATAGTTTAAGTGACTGGAAGTAGACATACGACTGCAACGGGTTAAACGCAAGTGAGAACTGTTGATGTATTAATTCCTATTTACTAAAACTATTAAACGAAAGAAAAATCTTGCACCTGGCTCCTACGTCTTGTAAGTGTTTCAGATAATCCTTATTTCACATAAAGATCCGCAGTTTGGTCATGACTGTCGAAGGAAATATTAGGCTCGCGAAAATCCAGCTACCTTGCGAGCTGCGCGGCACGGCGATTACCCATCGGCGGGTCAAGGAACGTCGCGTCGAGGTTGATCCGGAACGAAACTAGGATAGCCGACAAGGGAAAGGAATTCCGTAGTAGGGAAGGGCGGGTGGATCGCGTACGGGCTCGGCAGGGAAGGGGGGAAACCGACGGGACAGCCCGGTGAGGGAGCGGGAGATTAATCCTCTGGCATTAATCCGCGTTTCAATTAATTATCCCGGTATGACGCGGGGGCTTGGCTTCCCCTAATTAGCCGTGTCCGCCAGTCTCGCGCGCTCCAATGTCGAAACCTTGCACCGTTTTCGTACTCGTCGTGGCTGGTACTCGTTGCTGGATCTCGCAACGATACTAGAAACTCGCCAATTTGCTAACGCGACACCACCGGGCGCGTCGAGCCTCGCATTTATAACGGTAATGTTTCAGAGCTGCTTCATCCGGGCCGCGGAACATCTTCGAGACGAAGACTCCCGATCGCGATATTTCCGATCCCCAGTCTCTTCGGCTACGATCTCTTCTTGACTGAGATCAGACCATTCTATTCGTCGACCGTCGCACAGTGGTCTGACCGAGAAGCGTTCCAACTGGAAGCGCTCAAAAATCAATGTCTTCAGTTTAACACACTATACACGGGTCAGAGATTAATACCTTTTTAAAAGATTGTATTTCTTTTTAATTTCGTTATATATTTTAAAGAACGCTAAAATCTTATTGCCGGTTTCGCAAATATTAAATGCTTTTTAATTAAATAAAATTAATTTTTTTAAATAGGCGTCAATACCTCTACCTCGCGTGATGTGTTAATGCAATGAAAAAGTTCGTTTTTCTGTAAACTAAGAAGACTTTAACCCCTCGAGTATGAAAATTAAATTTGTGAAAATTCCATTACCATCAGCGTAATGTATATTTAATCTTGGGTAAAACAGAAAAGTTTCGTTAATTTTCGAATTGTAAACGTATATTAATATAGCACGAAATACTCATTATACGTATTTCGATTGTATTACATTTGCATGATATGGCGTCTTTATATTGCAAAGTAAAATTAAATGTTTTTAAGAGCTATATTAAGTATGGTTTACATCTTTTCTTTAATTCATACACAAATATCGTGAAGTCTATAACAATTTTCTTTGTCAAGCGGTTCGAAAATAATTATTAAGAGTTGTTATCATGATACATTTCCTATATGAAAGGTTAAGCAACCATCAAGAAGAGGATACAAAGTTTAATTGCGACAAATTTAGTTGACTCTAGATTGATGCATATTTTTGATTTGACAAATGTTCTAGCTGGTGTCGAGTTAAGTGTAATTTTGAGACTAAATAATAAAATAATTCAGACTAAGTTAATTTCGGTCACAGAAAACGAATTCCCAGACCACTGTGCGTCAACGGCTATCTGTTAAATCGAGTATATAAAGTCGTAAAACATTCTAAGTCTCCACGGACGTTGGCGTAACACTCGAAGGACTTTTAAAGTACAAGCTGGAGATCGGCGAGAGAAAGAAAGACTCGAAAGATCGGCAGGATTTCGACCGACAGACTATTTATGGTAATCCAGTCGATGCGTTTTATCGGCGATAACGGGACGATACCGCAAGTATTAAAAGCCTCCTCTCTGTCAACCCTTTCTCCGAGCCCTCGGTCTCGGGGGATGCACCCTATCATCGGTATACTCTCGGTCGTTCCCCGGGGAGAGAACGATGCCCCGCGCCACGGTTCTCTCTCGTCCCCCTGTGTCCCCGTCGACTCCCTCGTCGTCCCCCGGCTCCCTCGACGGTCCCAGCATCGTTTCTTCGTTCACCACCACTCCCTTGCTCGCTCTCGGATCTCAATCGCTCGCAAAAAATCTCATTTATCCATTGTGCGTCGCGTTACCCGTCGCGCGAGAACGGTAAGTAGCGGAGAGAAGAGTCGAGGAGAGTAAGTGGAAAGAAGAGGGACTCCGGATAGAACGGATCTACCTGTTTTTCTGGCCGCATCCGCGCCCGTAGGTACACGTAACGCATGACACGTACCTGTGCCAGTATCCGTATCCGTATCCGCATCCGCGCGGCTATTCTTCTCTGGGTAGGTCGACCGGTCCGTTCGGCTCGTGCGGCTTTGCCAGACCTTCGGCGAGAGCAAAACGTGTTTATTAAGGTGTCGCCTTTCATCCTTTATTTTGGCCGGGGCGCGTCTCGTCTCGTCTCGTCCCGTCACGACGCATCGGTCCACAAATGACAATGTCCCGCGAGACAAAACGATTCGCGTGCCCTCGGCCTGCAAAAGGAAAGAGCGACCGACACAGAGAGAGAGAGAGAGAGAGAGAGCAGCCGGATCTCCCGTATTGGACATACCAAGTAGTTAGAAGAGGAGAGAGAGAACATTTAGGAGAATATTATCCGGTCGTATCACGAGGGAATTACAAGATGATCCTGGGAGATCGCACGCGATTGTCGCAACCGCGTTAATTTGGTTGCGCGAATTGTCCCCCAGCTTGTAAACAAAACTGGAATATTTGGAAAGTGGGGTACGATTGTTCAAGCCTCGTTCTTTTATAGTTGCCACGTCTTCCCAAATTGTTCATTATTGTTTACAAACCGAGGGGCAATTTTGAGGGAATTTACGGTAGTCGAGAAAGACGAGATACCGTTGTCGCGTCGTTGCGAGACAAAAAGAAACGGCGGAACGGGTTAGCCGAGAAGGCGGGGGTTGCGGGTGAGGATGAGGATGAGGATGAGGATGAGGATGAAGACGAGGACGAGGAGGAGAAGGACAGTGTCG
Organism: Augochlora pura; assembly: GCF_028453695.1. Taxonomy (NCBI): domain Eukaryota; kingdom Metazoa; phylum Arthropoda; class Insecta; order Hymenoptera; family Halictidae; genus Augochlora; species Augochlora pura. The sequence continues at coordinate 6,222,404 of NC_135773.1, read as the reverse complement.
GTGAGCGAAGCGTCGGGGCGAGAGAGGAACACGGGGGACGAGAACGGAGCTCGAGAGCGCGACGAGGGTTCCAGCGCGGCGACCAAAGGGGCAGGGGTGCAGCGGCGCGGGGAGGAGGATTGCGAGGTGGTTGTAGCAGGTGGGGGAGTTTTGGCACGGGGTGCGAGTTTCGAAATCACTCGGTCGTAGCGCGCCGTCTCTGTTCGCGCGGGTGGGCCGAGAGAGCCGCAGGGATGCGAATGAACAGATTAAGGGATGATCCTTTGCCGCGGGAGGGCGCCCTGTCGGCGCCGCTAACAGGATTGACGATTAACGTGTGGGTGGTTAGTATGCAACCGTTTTCCATCGTTCCCATTCATCGGGGAGAGAAAATCCACGCGGGATGGGAACCTGCCGATGGTCCGTGAATATTTAACGACGCTCGACTCGCCTCGAATCGCCTCGAACCGAGGACGACCAAGAAGGAGCCCGAGCGAGAGTCAACGTGCTCGTTGCGCTCGAGAATCTTCATCCGTCGCCGTTTCGAAATTACGCAGGTCGCCTCGTCTCGCCTATGTTCGCATGATCGAGCGGACACCGATGCTTCGGACCGGCCCATGCGTCGCGCCGTTGATTAATGCTTATGTAATTCATTGGGTAAGACGTTAAAAGCATAATCTCCGTAGACCGAGGAGGCTTCGCCGAGTCCCCTGCCAGTACAGGTATACGAAACAGGCCGGTATACCAGCCAACGGGCGGTTTTTGTTTCTCACGCGGAGCAAAGGGTACGCTACCTATTGTCTGCGTCTAGCACCAAGTAATTACCTTTCGGAATGCTCGTCTCGACCGACCATACCGTTGCCGTCTTCCACGTCGTCGCCGTTGTTGTCCGTGGTGCACGAGAAATACACGAGCGGATTCATCGTTGCTTCCCCCCAACTCGCTCTCTCTCTCTCTCTCTCTCTCTCTCTCTCTCTCACACTGTGTCTCCTCGCGTCTAAACCGATTCCTTTCGCGACAAATAAGTATGCCTTTCGACACTACCTTCAAGAAGCCAAGACTCGGATAATAGGTAAGAGAGTTCGCGCGATACTACTACGAATTCATAGTAGAACTCCATTTATACGAATTCGTCGGGTCTCTGAGCTAATAAACAAAAATAGGACAACTTGGGAAGAGAGAAAATGATTATATAATAGTATTCCCCGTTCTTAAATTAGCCATTTGGTTCTACAAGTTGAGGAACACTTGGGGAGAATTTACTGTACTTGTAATTTTTCGTTCAAGTAACCAGAGATCGCGTTCAGATTAATGGATCGTGCAGTGAAGGCGTGCTGAGTTTACATTTGCTTGCGTTCGCAATACATACTTAGGTGTTTAGATGATTGAAGCAACCCTCGTCAGTAGCTTGGATAAGAGATGACCCATGAATAATATCACACTGATTGATTTACCTTTCGCCTATGAAGTTATATGTAACCTTATTTCCTCTCTTGAAATTCTACATCTAATACGGTTTTATACACTTGTTCGGCGTTCCAGAAGTCATATCCTTGTCCTTTCTGAAATCCATCGCACACTCTGGTCCTTTCAGTTGTTTAAATTGCCTAATTATAAACTGTAACCTTCTTCGCGACAAGCTAGACTTTTTCAATAGCTCTTTCGCCTCGTTCAGAACCTCGTCTATCGCCATGGGTCATCACTTATTCTAACAAACCGTCTTAGTATTAGTCTTTAGCAGTGGTTTCTAGGCTAAGTCTAGTAATTCTGTTCAATAACTTCCACTTCTTTCTCTTATGTAACAAACGATTTTTCCATTGAATACACCAAATAAAAAGATAATAAAACAATAAATAAATAAGAGTTTGGTAGAAGTACGCCGTATTCGGCATTGCCGAAAATCTCGTACCGATACTCGGATATCTATCATAAGAGAATCATCGAATTACGAAACGTTTGAGGAAACATCTCGAATATTTGGGTGATCGAGGCGGTGACGAAAAAGTTTGGACTTCGATGAAATCACCATGAGTCGCTAGTTGAACGAGACAAAGTGGGATAAAGCGAGATGGAGGGAGAGACAGATAGAGAGAGAGAGAGAGAGAGAGAGAGAGAGAGAGGGAGAGAGAGAGACAGAGAGGGGGTCGTCCGCGTACACGGAGGAGTGAGCAGGGGTCACGGTAGCGGATTTTCGGCGTGGAAGGTCATCGTATTGCCGGCTCTTCCTTTGAGAGCGGCGCGCGTTAATCAGTCGAGTCGGAGTGGAGCCTCGGAGGATTAATTAAGCCGTAATTACTGGACAGCCTCTCTAGTCGCTAATGGGCAACCTGATATCCGTGAAAGGCTGCGTAACGCCGCGTGAATAGGCCCTCGAATCGCTGACCGTCCGTCTCTCCGATGATTATCGAGTCTAACTCGATGCACCGGCGAGGACGGCGCGGCGGCGGGCTGTACCTACGTGTATATTCTAAAGCTGGCATCCCCTGACTCGCCCGCAACACGGCTCCCTCTCACACTGAACGGCTCCGCCCCTGCCCGATATGTATTTTGTTACGAGAAAGACGCACCGAGGTCTCGAGTATTTTCCAATCTGCGCGCGGCTATTCCGCGTACACTCGTTCGGGAACGAGACGCGATTGGACCCAACGCCGCGGGAGCTGTTGACGCGTTCTCTTCCTCTCGTCATAGCACCCCTTGTCTACAAGACTCGCGTGCTCGAGAAAACGTACAGGTGAACAGGTAGATGACAAACAACTGTATCCGCTTACCGTTTTTCACGAGAGGGGCTTCCCCCGACGAACCAACCGCACCAGGTTAAAAGATTCATGGACCAGAAAAACAGTGGTTCGCCCTCTCGCTCTAGGAACAAGGCGAACGGGGCGAACGGGGCGAACGAGGCGAACGGGGCGCACAGGGCGAAAGCGAAAGGAGGGTGGTCCGCGCGGCGCGGCGCGGCACCGTTATCGCCGTTGCTGCTAATTACGTCGCCGAGTGGCTTTTAGCGTCGTCGACTAACCACCGAAATCTTCCTTTCCCTCCCTCTCGTTCTATTTTACATCGGTCGCGCGTTTGGCAAATTTCTCGCTCGCTAACTTCTGCCTCCTCTTCTTCCCTCGCCAACAACGAAGATACCGTCGTAATAAAACGAGTGGTAATATCGCGGCGGCATCGGAAAGTCGGAGAAATAGAGAGATTCGTTCCCCCGGCACGTCCCGGATTCGTGGTATAAACGGATCGCGGTCTACGGCGTGGTGTGTGCAGTGTACGCACGATATCGCATAGTACTCTCAAATTTCAGGTTCGAACGACTTTCTAAAGCGCGTAACCAGGGAATGGGTTTTTAATCAGGGTATTCCGGACAATGGAGCCCCCCAGGGGACTCCTGCCACCCTCGTCGTATCTTTCTTTGCCTTCCCTGCGAGTAGGTGCTTTCGATCGCCCTCCCCTCGCGATACGTTTTCAACTTCGAGTACGTCGTACGTCGCTCGTACTATGTATTTGGTATTTCCTTTCCACGCAATTAATTCGTGCCTTCGGTAGCTTCGCGCCAATCGACGCATTGTATCTCCGTATGAACCTGATCTATCCTTATATTAGCGCGCACGCTTCATCGAGATATTCCAGAAATTTTTCAATTTTCCGGTCGATCCGTTAAGTAGAATTTGCAGTGTTTCCAGTGTCTACTCGGTATTGATTCTTACAGGCGATGGAATAACTTTTTCTAAAAGCCTCTATGACTAAACTTTTTGTGTTAACCCATTATAGGCCTGTAGTAACTTTGAGGCCGTATGCTAATATATTGACATTTTACCAAATAATTTTGGATATTTTACAAGATGACGCATATATCTTAATTGTATAAGGTCTTTGAGATAACCAATAACAATGTCGATGATAGTTAACAACATCAACCTGATCATCATCGGCAATCGACATCGACAACCATACGTCGTGTATACGAGAACGCACAACCGGTGCAATGCAATTCTCGTTTCCTTCCCCATCGCTTCTGCCGTTCCGAGCAAATGCGCGGGCAACGTCTTCGTCCTTGGTTGCTACGATCCCCGAAAGGCCCGCGCCGATCGCGGCTCGTCCGAGAACAACGGGAAAAGCAACATACAAATTGATTCAGCGGAGAAACTTTAAAACGCGTAACGTCTGGTTGCTTCCCAGATGAAATCCCGTCGAAACATCTGCGCGCGATAATGGAAAACGGAAAAGGGAAAATGGCGAACGGTAAACGGAAATCGGAGCAGCGAAACGTTAACGATTGACCTGAGAACGGACGCGGACGCGGACGCCTCGCATCTGGGACTGACGCGCCGCTTGACGTTCTTCGATCGACGCAGCAAAGCGAGCTCGCCATGAAATTTCGCAATTTCGTGGGTTTGCAGGGTGAGAGAATCGAGCGAGCCGTCAATAAAGCTGTTTACACACGGGAAAATTTCACGGGAGATTAATGAAACGACAGAAAAGCTGGAGGAGCCTTTAAACGGTCGGCCGATGTTTGACGCGGAACCATTAGCGTCCCACCTGCGCAACGTTTTTCGCCGCGTAGCTTTCCTCCTTTCTCCGTTCTCAGTCGATACGATGGAATCACGGAACTGGCCCGGCTCGGCGACGTTAATGATCCTGCGAGGATCGTTCGACCGTTTCGAATCGTTTCAATGGAACTCGGAACGCAGTTCGGCTTTGTCGATGTTCTCGTGCCACCCTGTATCGCTTCTCGGCCAGTTCCAAAAATTCGTATACTCCTTTCTAAGCCGGATCCAGCTGGTCAAAGTTCCACGAGATTTCTCGTGCGACGTATTTAATTGATTGAAAAAGGGTGCGTGCCCTTGATACAATAGCAAAAAGAATCCTAAAACGCGAGGATACCTCATAATGACTCAAAGTAATTAATAAGGTTGAGCTTGTAACATTCGAGCAAGGAAGTGAAATCTATCGAATCTGTAAAATGATTGGCATTGGTAAAGACCATAAGGTTTATTGATAAAATTGTGATGAACGAGGATCGGGCTGCGTCAAAAATCCATCGATGATACATTGGAATTAGGTAAGTCTCGATAGAATAGCAGGACGTAAGACTGTTTCAGTTAAAAGATTTGATTTTGGACCATATAATATTGTAGCCATAATCTCGATAAGATAGGGCGACCTAATTCGAACGACATTATACATAAAAATGTAGGGTCAAAGTTTTCGAGAAAATTAGTAGAATATGATATATTAATAGAGTACCGGAAGAAAAGTACAAGAGTGTAACAACAAATACTTTAAACACTGAGCTGAACGTACAACAAACATCCCACATGGATCTCCGTCTGCGATTTTATCGTTTACGAAATCGCAATTGAGCACATCGTCTCGCCTGAATCACGCAAAGTAGAACACAAAATAAAAGCGCGTACGAACGGCCGTCGTTCGCCGCAATTCCGTTCTTCGGTTGCCGAAAAGCAGTAACGTATCATTCTCGCCGAAGTCCCTCATCCCACAAAAATGTGTGCCGGATATACCCAAGGTCTGTACATTGATTTTTCGAGCATGGATAAGCGTACCCGACGCGCGATAGGTGGACAAGCACCTTGTCCAGCCAGTGCCGCGCGCAAAGGAAACCGACACAATACCAACGACCATAAATAATTAGAGGACAGTTGGCGATTTGAATTTTCGCGTGAGACCGGCTCTGGACGAGGTTCACCCTCGAAAAACCATTAATTTATCGTAAACTCGGACGTCGAGGAGACGTTGCTGGGAGGGGGCCCGGTCCCGAAAATCCCTCTCGCAATCTTGACCCCGGATAATCGTGGGACAGGTGATCCCGAACCGGCCCACTGACCATCCTGCCCTGTCCTGCCCTGTCCTGCCCTGTTCGACCGGCCGAACTGCGAGAAGAAACCTCGATCTGTCCCCTATGCAAATCCACCGTTCCCCTTCCGGAGGGCTTACACCCCTCGAATCGCCCGGATAGTTTGATATATCGCTGGATCTCGGAGACGGACCCGTGACCGAGTACGTTCCTTTCCAAATGTTTTCAGGAAACCGTCTCTCCTCGAGAAACCGTCGAATCATCGGGAGCAGTCTTCCTCCGGACAACGTTTTAATCGGACGTTGCCAGAAAGCGGAACAGATCGAAGAACCTACGTAGAGGGTCGACCAGTGGTCACCCTTTCCGCGGGGTAGTTTCTTTGCTGGACGATAAACCGGAGAGGCAATAAAAGGAGGAAGCGTTATTAGGGCTGCGTCTTTCCTCTGTAGAAGATCAGCCGACGCGACGCTGGACGAGGCGAGGCGAGGCGTCGGCCACCGCGACAAGGGGTTGAACCGTTGAACCTCCAGAGACAAATCTCCTGCCGGGACGATTTCATTCTTCCTCCTGTTTCCTTCCCTCTTCTTTTCTTTCTTTCTTTCTCTTCCTTCCCACTCCGTTTTTCTCTTTTCCCGACCTCGGCCCACCCCAACCAATTTCATTTCACTCTCTCTCTCTCTCTCTCTCTCTTCTTCTTTCTCTTCGGTTGCCGTCGTTACCCCCGACTTCTTTCTTTTTCTCTTCCACCGTAATACCGGGTCGACGTCGCACAACGGTTCATAAATAAATTAATTAAGCGGTAGTCGAGTAACAGATAATGTTAAAATAATACACCGGCGGCACAATGAAGATCGCCTTCGGGTAGCTCTTTGGACGAGGACGGGAGTACGTATATACCTTGTAGCGGTTCTTAAACTCGCTCCTGCCGGAGTTAATTTCGCGGCATTAACAGTCGAAAGAGTGCGAACAAAAGGGCTCCGAGGGTAGAGAAGACAGATAAGGGAAGGAAGGAGGCTACGCAGGAAATATGAACACACTCATAATGTAGCTGCCTCCGCCTCTGCCTCCGCCTCCGCCTCTGCCACTACCACCGCTATTCTATCTCTCTCTGTATTTGTGCCCGTGTGCCTGTGTGCTTGTGTCCGTGCCCGTGCCAACGCCGCCACCGCGACCGCGACCGTAACCACCGCTTCGAGCGCACACTGATTCTCCCCTTTGCCGCGCTTTTGCTTTAGTTCCTGTTCGCGTTCCCACCCCCCGCGACTGCTAACAACGCGTCCCTGTTTCCGGTCTCGACTTCCCCCAATCTGATTTTTAAGCCCGATGTATTGGCTAACACCGATAACGTTCCTGTCGCGTGGTGACGTCAGTCGTAGGTACACCTACACCGTGCCGCTAGATACAAGCTACGCGAGAGGTTAAAAATCTCGGAGCGAATATTTTGTAACGAACTCTTTAAACGAAACAAGGAGCCACTCCCATGATGCCCGATTTCTTGGTTCGTCGAGTCGTCGCGTCGCCTCGCCTCGCCTCGCCTCGACTCGACTCGATTCTCTCCGTCCCGTCCCGTCTCGTCTCGTATCTCGGCAAAATATTCGCGACCGTGCGAAACGCTGAACGCATCGCCGACCTAGAAGCGAGAACAGGGCGGCCGACTAGGCTTTGAATATTTAATAATAGACGTGGTTTACCAAACGGAGCGTAGCCGTGGTGTAACGGTCGCAACGGCGTCTTCCGGGGACACGAATACGCGATGAGAATCGAGAGCCGTTCAAGAAACCGGAGCAAGAATCGAAGAATGCTGCCGGCGTTTTGATAAATCATCTCGGGAACAGCGGAAACGTTGGTTGGCACTTTAAAAGCATCACGCGTGTCAGGTCGGAACGCGAAGGAGGCCGTGGCTCTCGTCACAGTCGCGACGCAAGGCGAAACGCGAGTGTTTTAAGGGCTGCCGAGAGACCGGAGCGAAATAAAGAGAGAGCGAGTGAGAGAGAAAGAGAGAGATGGCGGTGGGCGGCAGAGGGGGCAGGTGGGGGAAAGAGACAGCGGGGGGTAACAGAAGGAACAACGAGGACGGTAGGCCGCCGATGGTTTTAACGGCGGAAAGAATCGGGGGTAAGAGCAGAGAGGGAGGGGAGACACGATGGGGCTCGGTACGTTTTCGACGTACAAAAAGTAATTATGGGATGGTTTCCGGTAATCATATCTAGAGCGCATTGAACGAGCGCATTGTTCGGCCACCCCTTCACCGATATGCACTTGTACGCGGCGCCAACCCCCTTTGCTCCCCTCCTTCGACCATCCTTGTCCCCCGTTCCCTCTTCTGACCCCCAGCTCATGCTCTCGCTCTCTCTCTCTCTCTCGCTCTCTTTCAGTTGCCCTCGTCCACGCTACTAGGTTTACCACCCTCGACTCCTCCTCGCGTTATGCACGCCACAGACTCGCCGACCATCCTGTAGACCCGACACGACCATTAGGCACTCTCGTTCTCTTGGTTGCTCCTTCTCGCTTTTTCTCTCTTTTCCTCTCTGGCTCTCTATGCTTCCCTCTGGCTCTCTCGCTACCCGTGGTACTCGGTCGTTCTCGAGCGTTTCTGCTTCGACAAACGATCAAACGCGATTACCCGAAGTCTTCCCTCTCGCGACGCGCGATGGGCCGCGTCGTCTTCTGGCGCTGTCTCCAGAGCCAAGGCGAGCGTGTCCGTGTATCTACTATATGTATATCTTTTCTCCGCGATCCAACCGATTCACGCGGTTTTTATGGCACGTGCCGAGAATCACGCGTTCCCTCGATCTTCAAGCGTTCAGCCGCATCGCATCGCCTCGCGCCGATTATCTCGGCCTCACCGAACGGTCCTACAGTTTTATTTGCTCGCTCGCTTGCCTGGAAACGATCGCGCCACGTCGATCCATTCGATACGATTCTGACGTATCTCGTCGAACGAGGCAAAAGCAAGCATGACGTTTTCTATCGCTCCGTTGCGAAACTCTTACCGTCGCGCACGTTCCAACGAATTTAGATATTTGCTGTTCGATTCGCGAATCGCTCGCACTGGGAAGCAAGGTTATTAACACTGCAATTACCGAAAATCAGCTGGGAGACGTTTCCGCGACTTTGCCATTTCCAAAAAAGATAGTTTCCAGTGAGGCAGGCGTTTCGAAAACACACCGAATCGTCTATCTTTGATTCGCGATCTTCTAAGTCGGTAACTACCAGGCAGGAGAACCTTCGGATCTTGGCTGCTGCTCGATCGTACAAATGTTCGTGCAGTCCCGCGAAACGTTTGACCGCGCATGAAGGCAACCTAAAGTTGACCCTCGCCCGGCTACCACGGCATTTACCGGTTCGATCGGTAGAAGATCGCGTTACCGTTAACCGTTTCGCTACGAGAACACAAATTCGATAGACGCTTCCTCCTAACTCCTACTTCTGAAACGGTTCGCGTTCGTTCCCGATCACTTTCATCGTTCGAAATTCGAACGCAATTTATCTTGATAAGATTGACGCGGACTTTTATGGACACATTCTAAATCGTTGTAGATACGAGTGTTGAAATTTCGAGCGTGGAAAATATTCGCTTACTAAGAAAAACAAAAATGAAAAATGCTGATACTTTTGGGATAACGTTGGGCCAGACTTGACGGAAACGGTGATCGATTTTTAAAGCTGGCGATAACTAGACGCTGTTACATGGCCGCTTTTACCTTATCTCGTCTCGGAAATCCATCAGACAACATACTATACTAAGACAAGAGAATCGTACTATGTCATACTGTCTTTTCGTTTTGTTCCGTTAAGAGGCGTAATCTTTTGTTCAGTTTTCGTGGGGATTTCTTTTCGTAAGTGAATAAATGATCAAATAACAGAATGCGGTTGATACGTAACAGCGAGTGGATGCAACGATTTCGAGAATGAAATTGCATTAAATTGAGCGGCGATATCGTTAACGGCGAGTGCAAGGTAGCAAGATCGCGACGTTAGATCCTCTACTCTCGTAAATTGACCGCGGTGTCGGTGAAACCGCTGAAACGGAGAATGCAGGAGAGATAGCGAGGGAGAGATTAGAGGGCAAAAGTGAAAGAGCACGAGAGCACGGAAGCGCGGAAGGCGCAGAAACGCAGAGGTTCAGGCCTGCGACCCGACTGACCCTGCGACGACGGCCCGGTCGTCTTCGAGGCTGCCGGTTTACCCTACTCCGCTGCTCACGCGGCCACCCTTACCCTCACCCTTAGCCTCGGGGGTGGATGGAAGCGGCCCGGCCCATTTTTCGCGCCCCACTTGACTCCTCGTCCCCATTGGTCGCCGCCCTCTCGCCCTCTCGCCCTCGCGCCCTCTCGCCCTCTCGCCCCGTGACCCGTCTTCCTCCTCCGTTTCCCGGATGGCATCGCGATCCACCAAGAATACTGCTCCCGTAAAAGTATCCAAGGAAACCTAAGAAAATCCGCGAAAGACGAGCAACGATTCCCTTATCGTCCTACCAACGTCGTATTTTACCGAGCCGTTCGACGCTGTTCTATATAGGTGTGAGCCCCCGCTTCAACCTTGACGAATCTCTTCGACCAGACTTGCTTCGTACGCATCCCGATCGAACCAGCAACGCTTTCGTCGACGATCGTTACGCAAATACGTAACATGTTATCAAAAGAGTTCGTTGCACGCGTGTCTCTTCCTTGATTTGATTCTTCGGCGAACTTTCTCATTCTATTGGAAAATAGGATCATTCGACTAGCCGAAGAATTACAGAAATAAAGAAAGATACAGAAACTATTCAACCACAAAAGTTTAAGGACGCCGTGTTCCAACTGATCGCTATAGAACGACAATCGATCGATAATAACGATTGTTCGATAGCAAGGATTCTACGTGCAGAGACATTCCGTCCGTCGATGCGTGCGCTTCGTTCGACGAAAAAAGGACGCGAGTCCTTTGCCGGGTACGCGATAGGGAGGTTTTTGCGAGACGAAAAAGCATCGACAAAGGTCCGAGCAATTCGGTATGTCCGCAAAACTGGTTCGATTTCACCGGGTGTATCGAAAAATCCCGATAGAACGGTGAACGAGGAAGGAAAGCGCGATAGGAAGAGGTGGACGGAAAGAGAGACGGAACGAAGAGGGAAACGCGGGAGCGAGACGAGGCGAGGGTGGCAGCGAAAAGGAAGAAGCAAAAAAAGCTAACCAGAAACGAGAATGAATTGGAATCGAATAGAAGAGAAGAGAAGAGAAGCGAAAAGAAGGGAAGAGTGGAGTAGAGAAGAGTAGTGTAGAGTAGAGTAGAGTAGAGACGGGTAGGCTAGAGAGAGATCCGATGGAGAAGGGAACAGAAGGAAAGGAGGAGAGGAAAGAGCGTATGCTATGCTCTTCGGCGGCAAAGTGGACGCGGAAGGACGCTCGGCTAGATCGGAGCGGCAAGGAGAGCGGCAAGAGCGGCAAGGAGAGCGGCCGGAGGGCGCGAGGGTAGGGCAGGTTCGCAGCCAATGAGAGTCGCATCGGGGCGCGCCCGGGACTCGACCCCACCTTCGGTAGCCATGGTAACCGGCGAAAACCCGCGAGAAACCCGCGAGAGAGTTCGAGCTGGTGGGGGGTAGGTCGGTGTCAGGGGTCGTCTTAGTCGGCAGTCGGTCTCTGGTCGGCCCCAAGAATAGTCGTATCGAGGCGGTAGTCGAGTATCACCTCTCTTCTCCTCCTCCTACTTGTGACGGCACGAGCGCGCAAAGGGAACATAGAGGCACACGCGCAGCTTATCGACTGGGTCGCGCGCGCGCGCGCGCTCCTTCTCTCTCTCTCTCTCTCACTCTCTCTCCCTCTCGCTCCCACACGCACACACTCTCTCTCTCCCTCACACCCCCTCGTTCGCGGTTTCTCGCTCGCTCCTGTTTCTCCTCGATCCTCCAGGTCCCACCTTTCGTCACCGGCGTCCTTTCGGCCACGGTTTCTCTGTTCTCTGTCCTCCGTCCTCTGTTCTCCGGTCCCTGTTCCCTGTTCCTCGTCCCCTGTTCCCTCTATCCCGAGCCACGGCGGTTCGCTCCCTCCCTCGCCTCACATACACCATCGACGATCCGTCTGTCCCGCGGCGCGAGTACCGCGAATACCGCGCGCACAGACTCACACACCCTCTCCGCCTCGTGTCTCGGTGGTTCGCGCCACCGCGCATCCGCTCAGCGTCGATACACTACGATACCTCGGCTACACCAACGAGAGGATACGCGGTTGATCTACCGCGTGCGCGCGATCGCGATCTCGATCCCGATCCCGGTCCCGATCCCGATTCCGACCCCTTCGTCGACGCGAGTTTGATTCTCGACCTCCATATTGAAACTGTGCGACCGAGTTCACCGTACCGGTACGGTTGTTAAAAGTGTTGTTCAGTGGTGAACCGTAGCAGCTGCGTTTCTCAGTTTGTTTGCGGAATATCGTTCGGGAGAGTGAAGTGCCGTCGCGCGAGGAATCCAGAATCGGCCGGTCGCGGAGCCCGGTGGACGGACCGCGATCGAAACGGTACCGGTACGTTTAACGCGAGTCGAGTATCGCGAGACGCATATCGCGGCCCGCGGGTGCATCGCCGACCAGGCAGCCCTGCCTCGCGTTCTCGTTTCTCGACGGTCGGGGACCAGCCGTGTCGAGAAAACGAAGATGCCGCACGGTGCGACGAATCCGATGCGAGGACCTAGCAGTGTACGCGAGTGAGTGAGGATCGAGTGCCGCATCGAAAACCGTGGTGCGCGATAAACCGGGATATTGAAGGAGTGCTGGGAACTAGGAAGCCAGTTCGGAATCGTGCGGAAAGATACGAAGAAAGTGGAAGGACCTGTCTCGAGAAGTTCTCGGAAGGGCGGATCGCGCGGGTGTAGCAGAGTCTGGGAAGCTTTCGAGGAGAAGAGGAAAAAGAGGAAGAAGAAGAAGAAGAAGCAGAAGCAGAAGGAGAAACGGAATCGCGCGAGCGACAAGTACATATCCTGTGAAGGGTTTGAGGAGCCGGTGGTCGCTCTCGCGAACAGGAAGCCGGCAGGGTGGTTCGAGGCGGGACAGGAGGCGCTGACGCCCTGGCGACTGCCGGGGTGGTTTACCCGGCCGCGACAGCGACGTTGTTCCCTGGCCGGGTGTCGACGGGACACCACCACCCCGAGTTCACCACCACGTTGGAGGTGGGGTTCCCGGCGCGCGGCACCACCGCCTCCATGGCGTTGGTAGCCGCGCCGCCCTCGTGGCCCTCTCGGGACCCCGGGGCCAGCCTGGCCGCGACCGGAGCCGCCGCTGCGGCAGCCGCGGCTGCAGCCGGCGCCGCGGCCGCGCACTCTGTTTAC
>NC_135773.1:5861279-5889928 GCF_028453695.1 Augochlora pura | reverse complement strand
TGTTGCCCCCCCCCCCCCGCGCGCGCCCGCGCTGGAAGAAATGGCTCGTGGAGAGTCTCGTAAAGTTCGCATCCTCTCTCCGATGCGGCAGCGGTGCTGCGCGGCCCTCCTTGCTTACAGTAGACTCTCGAGGCATGGAGTTCCCGCTGAAGGCGTATACAAGTGCTTTCCACGGTACGACGCCGACGGGAGCCATCGGCGAGGAGAGCACGTGCTGCACGCGAGCTTCCGACCGAACGCGAACGTGGGGACGATTTTCCATGAAATATGCACGGACGTTTCCCTCGCGAGCGCGTTCTCCCTTTATCTTTTTTCCTCGAACCCGAGCGTCACGCTATATATTCAGTTTCCCGTTTCTCCTCCTGGACAGAGGTTTTCACCGCGGCTCTTTTCCCTCCCTCCGTCCCATTGGCGGCGGCGGCGGCGGCCCCCCTTTTCTCCGTCGCACGAGCCCACTCGGCTTCATTTACACCCAACCCCATCTGTCTTTATCTTCTGCTCTTCCCTTTGCCGCGCGGTTTTTTTTTCTCGTTTCCCGGCCGAAGTCGGTCTCCTTTTTACTTCCACCGGCGAAAATAACGAGAAGAATTCGACGGGAGAGGATCGTCGGTGGAAAATCAATCTTTCCTCGCGCAAAGAGCAATCGTCATGAAATGATCTCTTTATTTCGAAAGAGGTCCAAGTTCGTTTTACAATATTCATTTCAGCGAAGCCTGTTATCGGCGACCAATATTTTTCAATTTATTAAAACACAAAATCCTTAAATATCTGGATTTCAATCGTTATAAACGGTAGGCGAACATTGTTTTCTGATACAGATAATAATCACCGACGACGAGATTGTTAATTCCTTTTTATTTGTAATCAAAATTTTATCGGTAATCGATATCGGCAAGTAATTTTTCGTTTCTTTATCAATGATTGTTCCGGTTATATATAACGGTTATTCACAGCAAAAAAGCAATGTCCATCGTTTATAACGTTTAGTGGTGAACGAGTCAGTTTGCGCAAAAATTTACTGGTCACACTCTAGAATTATTTCTTCTTTCGGTTTCATCAGTTCCGGCCTCTGTTTTAGTCCCTGTCTCTTTCGCGGCGTTCTCCACCCTTCAGAGCCTCGTCCTCTCCGCCTTCTCCTTTGACCGAGGTTTTCTTTTTCAATGTTTCCCACTTCTGGCTGTACCCCGCATCCCCCCGCGACCCCAACTGGTTTCTAGATTCCTCTCGGCCACGCGCCGCCCTCGAGTGTCCCCGCGACGCAGACATCGAGAATCAACCCCTTTCCGAACGAACGCATGAATATTTCAACCCTCCGGGTTGTACAGGAGCGATTTACCTTCCGACCCTGCGCGCCGTCCTTCGAACCGTTCGCCAGGCCCTTCTCTCGCGATCTCACGGGGTGGAGGAGCCGCTCGAGAACCGATTCAACCGATCGTGTCCCGATATCCGCCGATCCTGGGAAACAGACACCGGGCGACAAGCGCCATCGGCCTTGGTAGGCAAATTATTATACTCCAGGGGAAGAAGGACTCTCTCGCGAGGAGATCCCCGATGACAGACGACTCTACTCGATCTGTTCCGTTTCGCTCCTTGCGTCCACTTGTCGCAATTACGAGCTCTTCTTTTGTCTTTGGCTCGGCTGCGTCTTTGAGATCTCGTTGGACGGTGGAACGAGTATGGGCAATATTTATTTGAAATTGAAATGGAAGACTTAAGATAATTATTTAACATAATTATGAAAGTTTAACATAATTTATCCATAGTCAGAATTTTCCGTAACGTTATTTAAATAAAAATAGTAATAAAGAAATCTATTCTGTTTTATAAAATTTTGGGAATAGTTTCTTTTAAGCAAAATGCCTTGAATCAGCGACACACGTTTATAATTATTTCAAATGATTATAAAGTGAAATGGCACGTTATTTGAAAATGATATTTTCAACAATGTAATTTCAAAATATGTTCTATATTAATTTAATTGAAATTATTCCTAAGACTCACAAGGTTCAGTTGGATATTAAAAAAAGCACCAGGTAATATAAAATGGAAACACTGTGAAGAACGATTTTGGATTTAAAATGCCTTGGGTGCAAAGGACTGATTTAACCCTTTGCGGGCGAACGTAGTGACCTAGGAAAACTGTATCTATTTCTGAAGTTAAAAAATCGAATTTGATAACGTGAACAATGAAGATATATTTTCCATTTCGCCAATTAAAGGACGAAGTGTGCCAATTCGAAACGCGTTTGTCCCTGCTCTGAGATTCGCGAGGCCCCCGCGACTGTTTTTAATTTCTCGCGGCTGTGGAAACTTCCTCGGCTCCAATCTTCAAATCCAGACCAGAGATAAGGTAGATAAGGCAGATCGGAAATAGCGCGGAACGGAGCCGAACTTCGCGAGGCAAGCCGAAACGCGATTACACGATAATCCTCGCGAATAGAAGGTCGAATCGATTGGACAGCTGTTCGGGAGCCGTTCGATCCAGCCAGAAGACGCGACGACGAGGAGTCGAGTCTACGTCATCCGGTACCGTTAAACAGATTTTCGGATAATCATTAGTCCGACGGTGTGCCGTTAGAATCGTCAAATACCCTGCGCGCAAAAGTAGCGGGATCTATTATCCGGAGTCGTGAAACGGGGCTGAACAGAGATTGTTCTACGGCGGCGCGTCGATTCGTTCACGAGAGTCTGTTCCCAATGATCCGCGGGCAGAGCCCCGATTGAACTATACAGTGGGTGTAGAAAGTATTCGTACAGCAATCAATTTCAACAAAAACATTATAGAACTTTGTTTATTACAAATAAATTTTAACAAAAAAGATATGTACATATTCTTTGATATCTTCGGAGCAAATGTCATGAAAAAAAAATTGTTTATTTATATTCTTTATGAAACTATTAGCAAAACTCTTAAACGTGGACTGAAATATACGCGTAATAAGTATTCGTACACTTTCAACTTTACAATAACGTCTCTTAATTTTTATACATTAACATAACAAAAAGCAACTTATGTGTTATTCTAGTATTTAGTTGGATTCCCTTTAGATTGTATAATCGCTGTAAGCCTTCGTGACATTGACTGTACTAACTTTCTGGTGATAGTACTAGAAATGTTACTCCATTCTTGCAGTAGTGCATCGTTTAAATCTTTTTTTGAAGAAATATGGTAATTTCGAATTTTTTCACCGAGATGACTGCATAAGTGCTCTATGACGTTTATGTCTGGAGACTATGGAGGGATTTTTTAACTGATTTGGTAGGTTATACAGGATCCATTATCTTGTATTATAAGCATTATGCTTCGGGTCATTGTCTTTTAAAAAGATATAGTTGTCTTGTAGTTGTATTTTATTTGCACTAGCTTGAATATTTGTTTTTAAAATATCGATGTATAATTTATGGTCCATGATACCATCGATAAAATGTAGGGATCCAACCCCATTCGCACTCATACAGCCCCAAACTGTGACCGATCCTACGCCATGCTTCACAGTCGCCAGCAAGTTTTCTTTTTCCTGCTCGGTATTTTTTTTCCTCCATACCGTACATCGTCCATCTGGTCCGAATATGTTAAATATACTTTCATCAGTAAATATTACACGGTTCCAATACTCCATTGGAACGTTTACATATTCTTTTGCGAATTGCAGTCGCTTCTTTCTATTAGTTTCGTTCACAAAATATTTCTTACGAGCTCCTCTGCCATGATATCATCTATCCCATAGAAAATTACGCACTGTACTGCTGCAGACATTGATACTAAGGACACTTTTAAGTTCAGCTGCGATTTTTGACGCACTAATCTTTGGATTTCGTTTTATTTTACGCATTATCCATCGGCCGGTGTATTCATTTATTAATCGTTTACGTCCGCACCTTGCTTTATTCCTTAAAGTTTTTCGATTTCCATATCTGTCAATAATGCCTTGAAGTGTAGACCTCGGTCTATTCATAATTTCCGAAATCTGTCGTAATATTTTACACTTATTATGCAGATTTATAATAATTTTTCTTTCACTTTCAGTCGTCTCCTTTCCTTTTCGTCCCATTTTAGGACTACTAACGTTACGTATCTTAAATATAGAGCACTATTTGTTCGGAAAGGTTTCTAGACATACTGATGATATTTATGTTGACATTCCATGGATTACCAGATAATTGTCATGTATACTGTAACGGAAAGCGTCATGGAACAGGAACTGTACGAATACTTATTACGAGTATATTTCAGTCCATGTTTAAGAGTTTTGCTAATAGTTTCATAAAGAATATAAATAAACAATTTCTTTTTCATGAAACTTGCTCCGAAGATATCAAAGAATATGTACACATCTTTTTTATTAAAATTTATTTGTAATAAACGAAGTTCTATAATGTTTTTGTTGGAATTGATTGCTGTACGAATACTTTCTACACCCACTGTAATTGATCGAGGACGAAGTCCCCTTCTGCCGTCGAATCGAATATTTTTATTCATTTTTCGTAGCCTATCGAGCTTCTTGGAAGCGTCGTTCTCTCTCTCTCTCTCTCTCTCTCTTTCTTTCTCTTTCTCTTGGCCAGCAGGCTTCATGCATCTTTCATGAGACCATCCAGAGGCGAAACTTCGATTAATCTTGCTCATCGATGGTGAAATTCTACCGGGTGTCCGCGAGACAAACGGGGGCCCGCTGTCTACTTTCTGGCCCGGAACGCGTCTCGACCGCCGCTTTTATCGCGGTCGAATACGCTTATCGCGCGCGCGCTGGCTGTACCGGGCCGCTTCCGTCGGGAATCAATCGAAATAAACGAAAGGAAGAGCAACTCTATCTGCTTGGCATTCGTTTATTTCCACCAGTTATTCTACAAGCGACTACTCCGTCTTGCCATCGCTGGAACTGGTTCCGATAATTTCTGCAGCGGTACCGTGTAAACACCGGCACGATAATATATCAACCAAGGAGAATGCGTATTCTTAGAAATTCGAGGAAAAACAGCCAAGCTATTTCCTATACGACGCGGCGGCATACTTCGACGAGAGCAGCCGGATTCCGCGGGGTGGAAACGTATTGCGCGCGGCTTGAATTATTTGTCGCGAGCGCAGGTGGTTCTGGCCGAATCTCCATTTCATCGCGAAACGCCGATTACACTGTTAACCCGTTGCGGTCGTATTAAGTTTACACGCGGGTGTCGCGCTGGTCGAAATTCATTTTCGTTGAACGGTAACGCATAATATAGGACAGGGCTTCTTAAACTTTTGTCATTCACGACCCCATTTATGATTGCGAGTTTCTTGACGACCCCATACAAATATAAAAGAAAAATAAATTAATATTTTTTGATGATTTATTTATTAGGTAACAGTATACATATACATATGAAAATATATAGTTTTAGAATTCGTTTTGAAACATACAAAAATCTAAAATTAAAAATTGCACAAAAAATTATAAAATTGTATTTATTATAGTTTCAAAAATAAAAGTGGATTCTGGTCGCAGAATTTTGCTACGCGACCCCATTTGGGGTCGCGACCCATAGTTTAAGAAGCCCTGATATAGGACATAGATATATGTAACGCAATAATTTAATTTTATGTCAAAATAAATTCGCGAACGTTATTTCAAGGTTACGTCGAAATTGTCAGTGATTTTTACAAGTCGAGAACAATGAGAAAAGAAACGTGGGCGCTATAGAAACGTCGTGCAGATTGCATTAGCGCGAACAAATGGTCGAAAGCGTAACAAATTCGAAACGACGACGGTCTTCGTAGTTCCTTGTTAAATTATATATGACAGGAACCAATGGCGCTGTCGAAGAAATGAAGAGAAACAACGCGTTCTCTGAAGACAAAATTCTTTTGACAGAGACAAGGTCTTGGAAAGTCCTCAGAAAATATGATTGCAAGGCGAACGTGCCTATTTTGAAACACCGCTCGATTGTGAACCCTTCATGGAACAGTGGCACAAATGATACAATAAAAATTCTCCGAATACTGTTACGTAATAATCGGTGCTAAAATTAATACTGTTTCATTGGAAGCTTCCTTAAAAATACAAATGCTCTATATATTAGTAAGCTCAACGTCACGTGCTTAATATGAAATAAATCGCATAAAATTAAATCACTGTTGGTCGAAAAAATGTGTCAGTTCTGAGCTAAAATAGGTTCAATATTATGGCTTAATGTAGTTGTAGTAATTTATATACATGTAAACTGTGTACCGTGATTTCTACGATACTGTAAGCTCATAATCCTAACCGCACTCGCTGATAATCTTCTACCGCCTGAAGATCGTTTCATAATAGGTGCTTTCATCAAGTAGCAAGACTGGAACAGAATGCAATCATGTTTTCCTAATGCCTCGAATAAAGGTGTGACGAGATCGTCGACGACAAGTCGCTCCAGTGACCCGCGAGTCGCGCTGATTGAAGTATAATTAATCGAGGACGAATTTCTCCGGACGTGCATGCCCTCCATTGGGCAACGCTCTCAGGAGCGTCAGCATCCGGCGGCGACGGGCCGTTCTAAGCCGACGTCGGGCCGGCGCGGCGCGGCGCGTCGTCATTAATTATGGCGGACAGCGAGGGAAGAAAATACGCGCTTATCGATCGAGTAGACGCCGCCGCCGTCGCCGTCGCCGCCTCATGCCCTGACCGCCGCTGTCTCCTTCCACGATCATCCTTTCCGCCGTTGTGTTTTTCGTCGCACGCCTTATCCCGTGCGATCGCGTTCGCCTAATCGGCGGCGACGCGGCAATCATGCGGCGGTTTCCGGCGCCCTCGCAGGACGAGAGGAGGACCGCGATTAGTTCCTCTCGCGGCGACTACCTCGTCCACATCGCTGGAATTTGCTCCCATGAAGGTATCGCTCTGCTCGCCATTTTACCATTTGACACGCGTTCGTTCTCGCCGCGGTTCCGTCTCTATTCCGATCTCCGCCGCGCGCTTCTTAGATTCCGCTGGAAACGGTGGACTTCGACACCTCGAGTCACCGTCGCGCAGGTGTACGCTGGCCGCAAGGGGCAGAACGTGTCGCCTCTTGTCGAGCCAGTGACACCGTTTTGCTAATTGTTCGTTCCGAATTTGGATTCTAGTGTCGCGAACAGTGATCGGGCAAAAGTATTCCAGAAATGCCTTTGTATTTCTTTTGCTGCTTGAAGCACTAATTAATTTCTGTAATAAATGAATCACTAGTTGAAATACTTCGTTGACGAATGTATAGTTAGGGTTTAAAGCATTTATGGCAAAATGAATAGGTGAGATATAAAATTGCGAAGCATAAATTTAATAACGCTGCCACGCTATTTTTATTCAAAATCTATTAAATAGAAGAATTTATCTGTTTTTCATTTCCATTTCTCGATTATTTATACTTTCCATAAAGATCCGCGAGTCTGATAATAAATGCATAAATCTAGTAATAGAACGGAGTTCGTTAGCGCGCGATTTGCCACTTTCATCTCGGTGAAAAACAATGAATCCGACGAATAGCAGCGTCTCGGGACAGTCTGTTATTAATCGTTCCCAATGATGGAGCGTCTATGACACTTATAAATGTTTGCAAATGCTCGTTAAAAATGCTATTAGCCGTCTGAAATTTCTAATCAAGAGGAGAGATTGGGGTTTGAAAAATATCTAGCCGGGTTGTGATTGATTGGTATCGCGTCGTCCGACGGGATGGAAACAGTGCTGGTAATAAAAGACAGAGCCCACGGATTCGCGTGTCCGACGCAGACGACAACAAATGGCGCCTTGATTAGCTTATAAATATCTTTGACGAGAGAGGCGGAATAGGGCAGGCTCGATTTGAATATTAATATCGTTACCGAATTCCTCGACTAATGTACCGACCGACCGCTGGCCCGAATAGAAATCAAAAAGGGGAGATCTCCTTTCACGATCAACCCTTGGTAGCCATTTTTAAAAAGAACATTCCAAAGGAATCAGAGCTGGTATTATTTGAATTATTTTCAGGCGAATATTTTATTCGAACGATGATCATCTATTGAATGGCTATTAATCGTCATAAATTATTTTACCTATTTATTCAAACAATTCTTTGTACGTATAAATATATTATTACAAAATTACGTGAAAATAAAAAATTAAAGCGGATAATTATTGACTGTGTTAATTTTTATACGATCGCAGAGATTATTTAGTTGGGCATAAATGATCAATCTGGCAGAAAATAAAAAACCTTCTGATACAGCAATTATAACGAAAAATGATAGTTGGTAATAGTAAGAGCGATAAGTTACGAAGAAAACACTTTCTATTTTTTCATTTTTATTCAAATCGTTCTGCGCTAATGAAAATCTTATTTCGGACAAATTTTCAACGATAACGAATAAAATTGGCCTGCCCAGTCTCCGTCTCCTTGCCGTCGCCGAATATAAAAATGTTGCCCAGCTCGACGCGATATTAGCCAGGCAAAACGAAGTATCGAAAAATAATCCATAGACCCCCGGCTTTCTAGACTTTCTAAACTTTTCCACGTCCGATATAGCACTTGAAAAGTGTGCCTTTTCGATGCCGTACACGCATTCCAGACAATCACGCATTCCTCGCTCCATTTTCCGGCGGCGACGACGACGACGACGACGACGGCGGCGTCTGCGATCCTCGGTCCACATTTAATTCTATGAACGCGGATCATAGCCGGAGAGGATCGCGCGGCGTCGTGTGCCGGCATCCGCGAATCCGGACAAAACGGATCGATACGAGCGGCGGGCGAATGAAAGAAATATAAGAGTGTAAAACCGGAAGTCGGTGAGTCGGAGGCAAGGCGACGGGCGCGCGCGTCTCCCTTCTTCCCGAGGAAAGTTTAACGACCGCGTTACATTCCAAGGAATGTGCCAGGCTCTCGGGATGCCAGCGCCGGCACTCGTATCCTGCGAATACAGTTATTGAAAAACCGTCGGGCGCGCGCGAGACCCCGTCGAATCGTCGTCGTGCGTTACCGTCGAAAACAGCCGCCTTTCTAATTCTCGATCGCCGATCGATCGCCGGTGATCCGTTGATTGATCGCGCATTCGTCCGAAGGCAATCCGTTCTCACTGGTCCCCGATCGCTTACCCTTTAATTCGCCGTCGCTTCGCCGATTAAATTATCACCTGCTCCATTAGACAGGATTTCTAAGCGATCCGCGAGTGGCCGGCCGCGGCGGCCAAAGAAATAATAGAAAGCCGATATATTTTATCGCCGGGCATTCCGTCCCGCGAGATTCCGAATTTTTACCGCGACTGAAAAGGTTACAGGATACGCGGACAAGAAATAATCTTTCGCGTCAAGTGCCAACTCCTTTTACTCTAAATTCGTTCCTTGTCCCACGATTTAGCACCTTTTTAATCATTTTCCTGACAGAAGGAAACAATTTGTCTTTCGCTTACGTTTTTTACTTCTTTTTTCCTGGATTTTAATAACAGAAGAATTCAATAATTAGAGAAAATATATTCTGCTGTTATTTTATTTCTGTATTGTATAACAAAAGTTATTACTATATTATAACAAGTTATTACTATATTATTATCAGTTTGCGCCAATTTAAATTAATTCTTACAGCAACCGAAATGCTAGATTTTCAATAATTTCTTCCTAAATATCACAAAGAAGCTAAAAATAGTACTTGAATACGGTCTTTTATATTAGTTGAACCAGTGAGCTATTATTGTCGAGTACACTCGTTACAGCAGAAATTGTTGCCACTTAAGCATGACGTGTGTGTTACTAAACGTATTCGCATTTTACAAATTCCCCCGATTCTTCCCGTCCATAAAATCTGTTTGAATCGCGCGGAATTCCTGAACGCTACCATAAAATCTTCGGGGGCTTGCAGCTTACCGAGCCACACCTCGCCGCGCAGGTACACAGATTGATAATTAACCCCTTGCACTGCGATGCCTTTTAGAACTAATTTGATTACTACTTTCTCGTTCTCAATCATTCCTTTAATGTCACGAAATGATTTTTGTCTGCATTTACTCACATTCCTCGATTTTGATGACAGAGGATTCTAATTTTCTTTTGATTTAATGGAAATGATTGGCAGCCTTATTTATTGAATTATGCACGAAATTGACTAGGTATTATAGTGCTATATTATAGTTAAACAGCGGTTTAACCCCTTGCCGTTTTCTTTATAATTTCTATGGTTAGAATTTGTTCGATTGCACTAATTTCTTCGAAGGAATAAAGAATTTTATATTTACTGTGCGCTTACATTTACTTTAGTGATTAAATATTGTTAGGAAGAGTATCAAATTTGATTCCTATTTAAAGGAACGGATGACCATTCGTACCTAACAGCTTATTAATAGAAATCTCCATCACGAGTCTAGCTCGTCATAAAAATTTCTATTAATATTGTATTAAGTATAAATGTTATTTCCGTTCTTTTAAGCCGGAATAAAAATCTGTCCTCTTGTCATCAGTCTTTAACCATTCAAGTAAATGTAGACAACCGGAATAAATATTTGTTCGTTTCCTTCTATGAAATTATTACAATAGAAAAAGTGTCCATGCTCGTAGCTATGATGAAAATGGGTTAAGGGTTAATTGAAAGGGTTTCATTGAATATCTCGGCATTGTTCTCAAATTTCTCGCGTTGGCATCGTGAAAATCGTGTTACGTTGCTCCTGATCTCGGCAGGATTCAGCGGTACTGTTAACCGGCGGCTCGATCCGACGGCCGTAACTGGTCTTCGACACGATTTACCAGCGTGAAAACAGGATTTGTTCTGGCCGCGGATTCTCCGGATCTCGCTTTCCGAGTCCTCGAGTGAAATCCTTGCAAGGTCGAACGAGCGCGCACCGCGAGAAACGATTTAGGCCGGAAATTCCGCGAGCGATCGTGCGAACACGGCAAGAACCACCGTTCGCACGCGCGCTCGCTCGCTCGCCTCTCTAACCAACTCGTAATGTCTTCCTTTCTTTCTTTCTCGACAAGGCACCTCTCTTTCGGTTCTTCTCTTCCTTTTCCTGTCGCCGCCTTTCCTTTTCCTTCGGCCTTCCTGCACCTCGAAACGCCGCGCGCGCCAAACTTGCGAACGAGGTATCGATACACGCGGCGTGGACAAATATTTTTAATTGCCGATATTTTTATGTATTTTGCTCTGAGAATAAGCTGGAACGTTGATTCGATATTTAGCCTTTCAGAGATCGTCTTCGTTAGAATTACGAAAAATTGATAAATTATTACGTATTTATTGCCTGAGAATCTATATAGGAAACGTTTCAAAGAAGGTTGCAGTAAATAGAAATTTAATAAAGATATATTATTTCTTTTAATACTTCTAATCACTTTAAAATAATATTAAACCTTCGAACTCCGGTAGCAATTTTGAGGCGACGCTAAAAATTATATTATACAATCATCAAAAGACTTTTCACATTATTAAATTTGTCCATATTAAATTATCGAATAAAGACGATAATACCACAAGAAAATACTGTAAATTGAAACAAATGTCTCGATTTTGGAGTTAAAATAGTCCCAAGCGCGTAGGGTTAAATTCTTCTTCTATCTTCACAGTTTTCTATCTTGAAATTGCATCAAATTCGTAGTTTAATAGAATGGGCCGCGTTAATTGCATTAGCAGTAGATATCTGGTAAGTGGGTTGTAAGAAAGATGTGGCCGAAGTAAGGACTACTTCCACCGTAGAATACTTTTACGGCGAGCTATTCGATGGAATCGCGGATTCCTTCGGTATTCGTAATTAGCGCGAGTAAGAGTTGCTGAGAAATATTTATTCGGCTATAAAATGCGTTAGATTTCTCACGACGTATTGTAGAAGAAGCGAGCCGCTACTGGAAGTTCCAGGAACAGTGTTTTCAATTTCTCTTCTCACGCTGAAATTTGACGAAACGCTTCCTGCGTCTGTTATCCGACGCACTTATCACTACCTTCGTCTGCTTCTGCAGCGTTCGAAGTCTGGGTAGAAATATTTCAACTAAGAAATGCAAATGTTTCGACTGTGTTACACATGGCATGTTTGAGATGGTAATTTATTTTTATATTTAATGACACGGTAGTCGAAATTCTCAATTGATTTTACAAATATATGATAAGCAGTTTGATGAGTAGTTGAAATAGAAAATTATGAAAAGTAAGAACAATATATAATTATACCAATACTAATTTAGTAATAGTCTCTTCAACCGATGAAAATTATTGAATGGAACAATTTAAGTAATATACATATCTATTTTACAATATAAGCCTGAGGTACTTTACCGAAATCAATATTTCTCGAATCCATTTCCAATACTTTTTCAAATACTTTTCCAAATATTTTTTCAAATATTTTCACCGGGCTTCGTCCGACGGTTCCACGAAATATTCGCGACGATATTTAGGAACTCGGTCAAAGGATCGGGCACGTTCGAGGGAGCCTGCAACGTTGTGCATCGTGCGGGTTTCGCTGGCTCGCGGCACCGAAACGATTAAAATCGGCACCGCCTTCCTATCAATCTTTTTGCATCTCCGTCGAAACTCCGGCTTTCGAACCTGTTACCTGCCTGCAGCGAGCTCGAAACCCCGCACAGTTACTGAAATTTCGAATTCATTACCGGCGAATGACTTTCACTCGCCGTCGCCGTCGCCGTTGCCGTTGCCGTTGCCGCCGCGATGCCAGGCCCGTTTGCTTCGCACGTATTGTGCGGCACCGCGCTCGATCGCGATCACGATCGAGTTTCCTGCGATCGCACCCGCCGCATCGAATTAACCTAATTTTCACCGTTACTTTGGCTAACAAGAACATCCCCTCGATCGAACTTACGCCGATTTCGTAATGATTGTTTCGACGTGGAGGGGGGGAAACGTTTTTAACTTTCAATTTGTTCGTTTCGCGGGAACGTGCTTTCTATGCAAATACATTCCTTGTGCAGTATGCTCGCTTAAAATCTTGTATTTTTATCTGTTAGCTGTGCTTTTTAGGGTCGTAACTAGCTTTGATATTTAATAATTAAAGGGGAAATGAATACAGTACTTTGAGTACTAAATAGAGACGATACGTTAAGTACTAAATAAATCAGTAATAAAAGTGCTAAATAAATACGATACGTTAGCTAATATATAAATTAAACTACTAAATGAATGAATAATTAAAGTATTAAATAAATACAATACATTAAGTACTAAATAAATAATTAACTCTTCCACTAAAAGTAGAGATATGAAATTCATCGCAGCGATTGCTAGAAAATATGCCGAATAAATAATATCTCCTACCGACGAGAAAGCGAGTTCCGGGAAAATGATTGAAAAATTCGATTCACTCTTTTTCTCGTATCAAACATCGCGGAGGAATAGAAGTAACAGAGAAACTACTTGCGGAATTAAGAAACAGCGGGAATGGCGTGGCAGGACAGGATCGCAAAGAAATCCTTTTGAAATATCGCTCTCACCTTCGCAGGAATGCTACACCTACTTTCTTTCATATATTCTTGAAGAAATAATTTCGCAGCTCTATTCTTGCAATTTTGATCGCACGAGGTAACGAGAACGTCTGGCCAATGAAGCGTGCTGAATTTTCTACGAAAGCGCTGCAAAGAAAACAGCACTGTGGACACGCTGGTGTTAATACGGTTTGAAAGCAACTGAGAAAAAGCAACGCGTCGAATCCCGCTTAAATGGCAATATCGTGCCTCAAATTATGTTTGTTGGTTTATCCAGTGACTACCGCCTGACACTATTGGTTGTACATTGTCGAGCAGAGTGTTTTTTAATTTAGATTTGGTTGTTTAATTTGTATTTTATTATTGTCTGCAATTATTGCCTTCACTCAATTTTAGCAAATTGAAGTTGCATTCTTTTATGTTTTTGTAAAGGAAATTGTTATAGCAGAATTATTTGGCTAAGTTATATTTTAGTTGAGTAAGGTGGAGTAATATAATGTTGGTAGAATCGTGGTTCCTTACAAGTACAAATATTTCGAATAAAATCGCCGAATATTCCGAATAAAATTCTACTCGAAATATTTCTCAAATATAATTCTATGGACAATATTTATCGAATAAAATTCGATTCGAAGACTATTCAACTTCGGGTATACAAACATATAACCAAGAAGTCATTATAAATGACGAAATTCACTCGCATTGTCGTATCTTCTCGTTCTTAAAGATTCGAAGAAGGAATTAGCGACGTCGAAGAAGGAATTAGCGACGTCGAAGAATTCGCGAACAGCATCGATCGGCCGTGGTCGAATCGCGGGCGCCCGACTCCCCTGACATAGACACGTTTTCCGTGGAAAACGCGTCGGAACGGTGTTTAACCCACTGACACACTATGTAGCCTCCCGTAACATCCGATCAAAGGTATTGGATGTCGAACGAGCGACGTCGTCCGTGTCCAGAGGTTGTCGACTGCCCGACCGTCGCTAGCGCGCGCGCGCACGCTCATCTTTCCGTCCCCCCCTCGCGCCGTTCGTCGCCCCGTGTCGCCCCGTGTCGCCGGCGCGTCCCGTTGGCTTCCCGTAAAAGGCGAGCAGGAAGAAAGTTATCGTCCGGCGTTTTCGTTTACGACAGCAAACCCCGGATCGCTCGCGACCGCGATAAGCGGGCGGTCCCCGCGTTTCCTTTTGCATCGATTCCGCGAGGCATCTGCCCCGGCAGGGACTTTCCCGTCGTCCACGGTCGCGGAGCCGATAAGATAACGGGAGGCTAAAGGATGAGCCACGGCACGCTTCGTTTTCCCGTTGACGTAGCGTTCCACGCCGACGGAATTCGTAACGCGGCCGGCTTTCACGGGGACGCGATATGATTACAGCCGGGGGGGTCGGGCCGGGCCCTCCCCCGGGAATCGATCCGCGAGTTGCGAGATTAGCCCGGAGTAGTCGCCTGCCGCACACGGCTTTTCCGAGCGCCACGGTCTCTCTCGCCGCCTGTGTACACCGAGAATCGCGGCCTTGCCTTGGTAATTGTCCCGCGCCACGCCCAATTCCAGTCGACGAACCTCCTGGCTCGAGGATATACCTTTCTTAGCGAACCCTTCAGGACACGCGATACTCTTTCGACCATTTGTAATTCGAGCCATTATCTGCCAGATATGTTTTTCACGGTTGAAACGTTGATATTTTATAATCAAGTACTGAATAAACGAATAATTAAAGTACCGAGTGAATAATATACGTTAATATGAAATTTACATAATTTTTATAATTTATAATACTTCCATTTTATATATGCATCTTGTACGCATTTTATGTAATTGAATTTTGTGACTCGTACAACAGTTACATCTTTAACAGTTCTGTGATAATAATAAATAACCTTAATAACGACAAAATTATTTCTAAACGCAATATAACAATTATCAATGCAGTATCACCCCAAATTTGATGAATTCTATCGTCTCGTATTAAAAAAAGAAGGGAAAATTTTGAACGCGGTCTCTGCGATTCACGTTATTCGAATCACTCGAAGAACGTATTATATGTGATATCGAATCCAACAAGTTACCATATCGCTTATCTTCGTGCGCGCCTTGTCGACCTCTTTATACTCGCTTCCTTACCCCCCGCCGCCGTTGATTTGACAAACAGTAGGCGGAGCTTGCTTCAGTCTTGGAAACAGGTCTGCGACCTCTATAATCGCGCCGCTTATTCCGAGCGGTAAGACAATAGGCAGGAAATGCTATATGATCTATAATTTATTTGTTGACCTATTTGTCTCTAGGATCATTTAGCAGAGCATCGTAAAGATTACGGGGGGGAACGTCAGGAATTCGAAAAACGAAAGTTTAGGGTAACCACGTGTGCACTGAAGTAGAGGAGGTTTGATCGAGTTGTAGATAAATGGCATTGTGAATCGTGATTATTGGTTTGTTTGTAGAAAATATGAAATTTGAGTTTTGATAAATAATTGACGGTAATAATAAGTGACCATTTCTATAGTAGTGAGATAAGTAATAATATATAACAAGTAATAAAATAATAACACTTCAATAAAATCATAATACGCAAATTTCAGAATTTATCGACAACGTTCTTGTAATATTGCTGTCAATGGCAGCAAACAATTCGCAAAATTACAAGTTGCTCGATTCTCTCCACAACAGGATAAGAAAGATGGCCGTTCACAGTACACAATTTCTCTTCACATTTCCGAAACAAAGCAGCGTAACCGCCGATAGGTCAGAGCAAGCGATGGCAATATTTCAGCGATTTTTCCGAAAATTGATTTCGGCGTGTCAACGACGCGCCCTCTTCGTCGACGAGATATATCGTTCCGAGATGATTATTCAGTCGATCCGGGGCGCGAGTCGGTCGACGCGACTGGTCAATTTCCGGACAAATGGTGCAATACAGAGCAGCGGCCCTTTTCTCGTTCTCGAAGGAAAATTCCCCGGGGCAGGCACGGCTCCGGCGTCGTACTCATTTGACTTTCATAATGCTCGCGAGGGACAAGTAAGAACACGCGTCTACGTTCCCCCGCAACAGGACGACGGTGGCCGGCCTTTGGGCCGCTGTTAGGAGACCATCGGCATAATTAAGGCCATCCGAGAGCGATGGTCGGTTCGTAAAAACGGCATCTGAAAACGCAGTCAGCCGCGCGCGGCGCCGGTATTCGCTTGATTTGTCAGACATCGCGGCCACGGTGTGCAACAACGTTGACTTCGTCCCGGTGGCTAACAATCCGCGGATGCGGTTTTACAGCCGCGAATTTGTCTCGGGACTTTCCTTAACCAATTACGCCGCCAGAAAAAAGGTGTAGCTAGGTTCTAGGTGTTGGACATTTTGTCGGACATCGCCTCTCTCTCTCTCTCTCTCTCTCTCTCTCTCTCTCTCTCTGTTTCTGCTCCTAATTCCACGCGGTTCGCGTCACCGTAAAATTTACGGGAATTGACTTGTCGGCTTTCTCTTCTTCGGTTGATGAGAATTGATTAAAACAGCTTGACATCGGCTCTCCAATTCATTAATTTCGAGATTAATCTCATGTCCCATTATTAGCTCGGTTTAGTTTGCTTTCTGTTTTAGGGCGAATCGATCGCAGCAACGTGCACGCTATTACAATTTTATCTACTATGTTGCATCTTTTAACTAGTTAGTTTTTTATTAAATTACATATAGTAATAATAATAAAATAATAGATGTTTCGCAAAAAGATTGTATGAAACATAAAATGAAGGAAGCAAATGTACAAAGTGTAATTGCAACAACGTACACTCATCTCAAAGATTGCGACTGCTACTCATTGTGAAACACTGTTGCAACTCCGTTGTCCATCTGACGAAGTATCAATCACTGCTGCGTCTTATAACAGATCGTCTGATAACAAAGATACACATTCGCGCAATCAGGAACAGCAAGAAATGCTGCAAAGTCGACAGACCCGGTCGGGGCTGCGTCTCGCGCGGGGCAATTATCTGCGTTCGTTTGTGCTGCGACGTAAAAAGCGTGGACGGTTACGCGGAGTTTTATTTTTACGCTCAATATTGAAACACGAGTACTGTTACCAACCGGTAACTTTCCGTATTCGATCATATCAATGACGTCCCGCGAGACTCGATGAATTCCGCGAGCCTATAAATTATGAGCTCTCCGATTTTATTGCCGTAGGATTACGGGGAAGAATCTTAACTATCGCGGTGCACTCGAGCCGTGCGCGTCGCCGATCGATCGCGGTGTTGCGAGACAAATCCAGGTGAACGCGTTGTTTGCACGATCGGGCCCCGCTGTTTACCAGAGAACGGTTATCGTTCGGTTAACCGTCGCGAATTAAGAAGCCTTATCGTCTCGTCGCCGAAAACATTTGAATTTTTCCCCTCGAATTCGGAAAGGGGTCATCCTCAGGCAGCGACCCACGTGATAAATCCTGGCGAAAAAAGAAAGACGCCGATCAACGACGAACGCTGATTGCGAGTTGCATTAACCGCAATCGCATCTCTTTCTCTCTCTCTCTCTCTAGCGCGCGCGCGTGCGTTAATAACCCCGCGCGAATGATAAAAACGACATAATTCACCGGCAGCGTCAATGTCGAACGATCGTAAAAAGTTCTTATTGATAAAATTGCTCGCGAGTTAAATCCTGTTGGTAGAGAGACAGAGAGAGAGAGAGAGAGAGAGAGAGAGAGAGAGGTGCGCTCGCGAGTCGCGTTCAAGTCGATATCGTAGCCGCGAGTTAATCGTATTGTTCGAGTTGTCGAAACAGTTTGATATTCAGAGAACTGTCGCGGCGACCGACTAATTATTTAAACGTCGAACGGCGTTCGCAGATTTCGTGAATTCGATTCGGCAACCTAATTGAGCAGACGGAAGCAATACATTGCTTTAATCTCCTTCAATTGGACGGAACTCGATAAATAAATTTACATTACCAGATAACACGATCGAAAGGATTTACTTTACGACGCAGACGTCCGGGAAGAGGGTACCTTTCGAAATTTGTTAAATGCGCGAGGATTAACTTTATCGATCGACGCACCTTCCGGATAAAATGCTTCCCCCACTCCCCCGAAAAAAATGTCTGTCGCCCGCTCTCTCTCTCTCTCTCTTTCGCAATGTCTTCGACATTCCGGGTTCTATAATTAGCCGCGGAATAAAAGAGCATGCCAGTTCGGTTCGACGATCATAGCGAAGATAACGCCGCGAATAGATGCATTGCTCGCGGGTAATAAGATGTCGAAATGTTTCGCCGTGTGTTTCGTTTCGATCGTTAATAGTATTGTTCTTACGTGTCTCTCGGCGACGAATCTAGAAAAAACGGCGTCGCCGTTGATCATGTTCCACGGTGCGCGCCTCGACATGCCGCTTCCCCTCGCTGTTTCAATTAACCGCTTGCCTAATAACGGCCGAGCGAAGCCGGTAATGAAAATCTCGAGACGAGTTGCTCGCCGTTTTACATCAACCGGGCGCGCGCATTCTTCTGTTGCCGCGAGAACAATGATTTCACAAATCAACCGGAGTCGAGCGTACTTTGTTCGAACAAATGGTGACGAATCGAATTCTGTCGGCAGAATTTATTCCAATTTTATTCGAATTTTATTTGACGAATTCATTTCGACTTTTATTCGAATTTTATTCGAAGAATTTATTTCGAATTTTATTCGAGCAATATATATTTCTAATTTTACTCGAAGAATTATTTTATTCGAATAAAAGTTTATTCGTTGATTCTATTCGAATTTCATTCGAAATTTTATTCGAGCGATTTATTTCGAATTTTACTCGAAGAATTAATTCGTAATTTTATCCGACGAATTTCTTCCTAATTTCACTCGAAGAATTATTTTATTCGAATAAAGGTTCGTTCGCAGAATTTATTTGAACAATACCCGGGCTCTTTTGAAAACCGGTCGGAAAGTTTTCAACTCGGGTCTTTTGTCACATTGTCACCGTTCGTTAACAAATGCGAAATACCGTATTTCGATTATCCTGCTAAAAGTTTGATGGGAATCAAAATTCATGCGACATAAATATGAACGGGCCATTACGTGGCAGAATAGAGACGGTGCGCGCATTATTCCGGTGGCCGATCGATTGCTGGGGAATTCGACGTTCCAGGGTTAAAATCGGTGCTGCTTTCAGTGCGCATACCAAGCCGCCGTCTACATACTCCGTGTTCACTATGCAGAGAAAGTAATCTCTCTGCGCATGCATGTACACATAAATATATGTATATGTATATACATATATTGGCTGGCTGGCTATTGTGTTGCAATGGTAGATCGACTCTCGAGTGGCACGTTTTCATTCGTTACGTTAACGGTCCGCGTGTTGCGGCTCCTTTCGCATCCAACTCATTGTGAAACACCTGGTAGATCAGTAATATATATATATATCTATATATTGCCTAGTGGTTGACGGTGCCATGACAATAGCGATCAGGGGATTCTCCGGTGGGTATCGATGTCACTCGACGAATCCTATTTGGTACGATGATCTTCCGTGAACTTGCCTTTCTCCGCATCCGATTATTCTTCCAATATCTCGTCGGATCAACGATCCTGGAATATGCAAGGTGCATCTGCTAGAAGTCTCTGCTCGCTCGCAGAACGCTCCAGCCGTAAATCGTCCGAAACAATCAAATTAATTATTATTATCGCGAGCGATTCCATTATGCGAAAAAGATCGAGATTAAGACAATTGGCTAGTGCGTTTGCCAGCCGGCGTGACATATCTGCGATCTTAAATTACGATCCACATTTTCCCCGAAGAAAGTTACGTTAATTTCGTGCCGTTATTGGTCGAGTCTACGACTTCTAAATTAAATTCAACCGCATCAGCAGTTCGATAATCGCTGGGATCTGATCAGGATGGAATCACGGTGTCCAGAAGAGTTATGGGACTTTTTCAGGGAATTCGTTTTCGAGCGCGGACAATAGAACTTTCTTAAAACGTGTTCTTAACTTACACATTCCGATCGGGGAAACAGATAGAGAAACGATCTTGAAAGTAAAAGTCGTCATTTGAATGGAATTTTTAGAAATTTCCATCGCAATTAATGAGCGGGACTGGGCATGTTTCGTATGACATTATTTGATGTATTGCTTCAAATAGCATGTTGCCATACTTCGAGCGCTCGTAAATTAAAATCTCTTTATTGCATTTATTTCCAGAATTATAGCGTCATAACGAGAGAGAGAGAGAGATAGAGTTTTACTTAAAATAAATTGATATCAAAGTTTTTTTAAGTAAAATCTGTTCCAAACTAATCGATATTATTTTCATTGTCAAATAACAGTCCAAAATGATTTCGAATAAAATTCCTCCAAATCTATAAAGAAATACTATTCAATAAATGCGAACACAACATTATTAAGCAACTATATATATACAGTAAAACACTGTCCGGAATATTTCAGTTATTCGTTCCTCGCATTTCCGCAGACAATTCGAAGCCAAAAGCTGCTTTGCATTTCGTTTATTTGCATAAACCGTGCTTCCAAAAATTATACAAACCGAAATTCCACGAGCAGCGAGATATTTCCGGTAGATACGAGTTTTCGAGAAAAAAAAGAAAAAAAAATCGAAAGATAACTGTACATCTCGGAGGCTGATCAAGATTCGAAGGCAACCGCGCACACGGGCGCCCGATGACGAGAGGAGCTCGCTACCCTAACAGCCGAGAGCCCATCGATGCGCGTAGTATCGCGGCGGGGAAACCCCGACGGATCGTTAGCGGGGTCTCGAAACGAAATATAATAGAAAATCTTCGGAGGAGAACGAAGCTAATCATAGCGCGCCGAGAAAGACGGGGGCTTCGTCCAAGCTCCTTTATGTAAACCTTGAGACTAGATCCGGATTCTTGAGAGGCGACGGGCGAGAGAGACGGCGACGGAGATAGAGAAAGACCGTGCGCTAAAGAGAGAGAGAGAGAGAGAGAGAGAGGGACAGACAGATAAAGAGAGAAAGAAAGAAGGAGCGAGTCAGAGCGAGAAAAGAGGAAGGGAGAAAGAGAACATCGAGAGAAACGAGGACAGACGTTTGAAGCAGAAGAGAGAGAGAGAGAGGAAGGGGGACAGGAGAGCGATACGCGGCGACCGAGAGAAAAGGATGGCGGAGGAGAGACAGACGGAGGGAAACGTAGACGGTGAAACGGAGAGGGAGAGGCCAGACTCTCGAAGGGAAGGGATATACTCCTATTCGGTTAAAGAGCCGCGACTTGGTGGCGCGGGACGGCAACGGGGGGGGAAACCAAGCACGTCGGCGAAAGTGTTCTTGTGCACTGCACTCGTCGGCCCTCACCTCCAGCTACGAACGAATTTAATGGCGACCGCGAAAAAAAAAGAGAAGCGGTTTTATCGCAATCGTTGCCGCGTTCGGGCAAACCTATCGCGAGGCGAGGCTCGAATTTGATCGCGAGCCTGCACGCCATCGATTTTCACCCGGGTATCGCGGCGAGCTACCCGCGGATTAGGGGAATATTCCCCTCCCCACCCGTCGATGATGATCTCCCACGAGTTATACGAAGGCAGATGTAACCCCGTTGCTTCGACAGAAATACCGAATCGCGACGACGGCTTCCTTTAATCGTTATCTACGTGGCACCGTGCATTTACGGCGGACATTTTGATTCGCTTCGCCGCAGAAAGAAACATCGATTGTGATTCGATGATAATACATTAATAATTATTATTATTCTTTATTAACCGGCTAGTAAGGCTCTGTTGAGTTACGTGGAGTTAATGTACTTAGTTCGGAGTAACCTTATAAATGTAAAAAAAGAACAGATATGATATTGTAATATAAAAATAAAATATATAGAAATTATATCAGATTTTAATAGAAATAAGACATCGATTGACGAATGGGTCGGCAATAATTTAATGAAAAGACACTAATAGACTGCTACTATTATAAAATTAACGTAATAATGGGATTAGCAAAGAAAACACGAGGCAACAAGAATTATATTGCGCATTGTTATGCAAAGTTGAAATCGTTTACATCAATTACAATTTTTGAGAGCCAGACACATATGTTCCATATTATTATTAATTTCTACATCATTAGGAAATATTGCTTGGCACTAAAAATACCGAGTCCTAAACGCGACTAATGTATACATATAGCAATAATGTATATTTTATAACAATGATAAAGTCAGATTTATTTAAACTCCCAACGATTTTTATTACAATATATGATTGAACCTAGACAGATTTCTGACGGAAATATTTTTACAGTAGAAAACTTTGTCGTAGTCACTTTGACTGCTTTAATAGCTTTGGTGTTAAGAATATTATAAACTATTCGCGGTCCCTTCATATCAGGACTACATAAAGACCTAATACAATAAGAAAACATGCAGATTGTACTAAAAATAAACAAATTAAGGTATCTTGTGTTAAGAATATTATAAACTATTCGCGGTCCCTTCATATCAGGACTACATAAAGTCCTAATACAATAAGAAAACATGCAGATTGTACTAAAAATAAACAAATTAAGGTATCTTATGGATATTAATTTCGCACGAGGAGAATTTTCGTATCGCAGTCGGACGGTCACCTTGCGTGCATACCACTCAAGGATGTCG
The DNA here is from genome assembly GCF_028453695.1 of Augochlora pura. Classification (NCBI taxonomy): domain Eukaryota; kingdom Metazoa; phylum Arthropoda; class Insecta; order Hymenoptera; family Halictidae; genus Augochlora; species Augochlora pura. Next base: position 5,866,965 of record NC_135773.1, on the reverse strand, counting down.
CATCTCGCGTGGTCCCTGTCAGGGACGACGTAATTCTCGAATGTCCTCAGCACGATCGCGCGGACAGTAACGCCGCGATTCGAAGGTAGAGGAAGGATTGCGAGCGTACCGGCGGCGATCGAAGCGGTTTCACGGGAACAAGCGGCGGCGGAGACTCTCGCATCGGTTCCGCGAGGGCCTCGATAAAAATGACCTCGTTTCTGTCAAACGGAGATTAAGTAACTACGTATGTACCAAGCCGCGATATACTTCCTTTCACTGCGGAGCTCCGCGCTCGCGCATAAGAAACATGTCCGTCGGTGCCGCTGATTTTCTTCCCTCGTTTCTCGCAGCCGCGCTCGCGCGCGCTCTTTTTCATCGCGTTTCTTGCACGGCCGCGACGCGCACAGCACCGTTCGACGAGGGATTAAATTCGTGCGTGACCAACCGCGGGGCTCTCGAATTCTACCGCGTGCCATTACCCGCCGGCTAATCTTTCTGAAAACCGCCGTTTCGATAAACACCTTCGTAAAAACCGCCGTCAAAGACACCTCCGGCCGGCGAGGAGGCCTTGGCCAATTGCAACGGGGCCCATGGTTTCGTAATCATCGTTCCTGGATTTTAATTCCGCTGGATTTCGATACCGCGTGCTCCTCGTACGATCGCTAATTGACGGCGGTCTTTCCGCGGGATATTATCGAGGAACTTCAACCCTTTAACTGGAGGAATTTTTCTCAGATGTAGCTTGCGAGGAGAAAACGAAGTTTAGTCGCTTATTAATGGGTATAAACTCTTCGATTTATAAAGCAGTTATTAATATTGGAATTGTAGAATTCTAGATAATACCAAGAGTGGATTTATTTAAACTTTATATGGTTTGTATTATAATATATACTTCGATAAAGATTAGAAATGATTTCATAATGTCAGGAAAATTAAAGGGAAAAATCAGAAACCAGTTATGTTAACTGGTTTGGTAGATCTAATGTTAACAATTTGAACAATTCAGAAATCAAACCTGAGGTCCGCCATTTTGTCTGGCAATAGTAACTAGATTCACAAGGTCTAACACGATATTTATTTTATATTTACAATTGATGATATTTTAACAGATCGATTTCCGATTGTTATAAAACAGCCTTCGAAGATAAGATTTACTGCCGAGATGCAGTAAAGTGAAAAGGAAAGTTTCGAAATAACGAGTCCACTCGAGTCGACTTTTTCAAAGGTAGAAACTGCTCCGGTAATTCGATTACATTTTGATTGCCGGTCCGCCCTGGATCAAAAAGTGCGTTATATAAGCGCAGCAGCTCATTAACGTTTTACTAAAAAAAAAGAAAAAAAAGAACAGAGAAGAAATTATAACAAGCACACGAAACAAACGAACTGGTTTTTCCTTGGATACAGCGTGGGAAAGGACTGGCGGCGGTTGCTTCGGTGCCATTTCGAGATTAAGGCAAATATCGCCGAAACGTTCTCGCGCTGCGCCACGCGAAAAAAAACTCTTTCGTATTTTTGCTAGAATTTCCTGAGCTCGCGTTCTTCGCGTTGATATTCGGGCACCTTTTAAAACAGAAAATATCTTGGAGATGGTAAAAAGTCTAGTCTATTATACGATGACTGTAAAACACCTTTTCCTCAATTTTGCCGAAAAAGAGAATTAATAAATTACTCGCTTTTATTAACACTTTATCGACCAATCTTTCGACGGAAAATATTTTTATTTTAATATAGATATTAATAAATATTAATATTTATTTTATTTCATCTATTTTATTTATTCTATTCGTCGCGAAAGGCATCTAATATTTAAAAGAATCATATAATAATAACTCAGTAATAAGCAGCAAATTATTAGTTGTCTCGACAATTGATTCAGAAGCTACCGATCGGTATAATGTTAACTTTCTTATCAGAGCCGTGAATTTCATCGAAATTAATTGACGTCAAGCTACAGGGACGGTCTGGGCACCTGTTTGTCTGCGTTAGAATTAATCGCGCGTGAGGATAAAGTATACGATTACGAAATCTATTGATTAGTGCAAAGATTACTTGCGAAGTGTAACGTGTTTTTGTTAGATAGCGGGCCTTTATGCAAGATAAAAAATTGTCTCCATCGTTTGTAAAATCACAGAAATTTGATAGAAACTCGCTTCTTTCTTAAACAATTTTAATAAGATTCATTTAATACAGTGACATACTTGAATTCTTTTACCCTTATTACTGTTTCATTATACATGAAACTTTTGTCGCATTTTAGAGTTAAGTGCTCACATTATAAACTATTGGGTTGTTCGGAAAGTAATTTCGTTTTTCCCAAGAAAAGACTTAATTTTTTCACAGCCAACTTCACGCTTCAACTGCATAATCATTATATAATTGGACAACTGATGTAGTAAGTCTTGTTTGCTAAAAATTTTGTTTGATTCTTTACAATAGATTTTGTTTAGTAATCTATTGTGTTTCATTTCCACCAAGAAAAAAACGAAACGACTTTCCGAACGACCTAATAGATAAAATTTGTACACCGATATGAAAAATTAAACAATGTAGCCCTCGCCATCACAATTTTCAAGACATTTGTTCTGATATTTCAAGTTGACAGTGCTACCAAGCGTCACCAATATAAAATCATAATCAATATTGTTACTAAATATACTTATATAGTTAAGACATTTTTTTGGTGAAAAATCTAAAATTCTTAACTGCCGATATATTATCATATGATCCCGAAGTTGCAGGATCCCATAGAGATTTAATCCACGAGTTGCAGACTCGTGTTCTCAGAGTTCGTTCAGCGAGCAGTAGTTGCTTGTTAGAAAATGTCCCGGGATATTTCGGTTGAGCCCGAGGTGGCCCCATCTACCAAAGATCCGAGGCCGAAAGGATCTCTCGCCTCTGTTACAGCCGGTAGCCCGGGCATCTTTTTTCCCCGTCTCTATTCCTTTCTTTCTTTCCTTCCTGTTCGCCCTGGCTCTCGCGCATCTTTCTCCGATGCTGGCCGTAGCCGGTGCCGGCGTTCTCGCGTCTCTCCTTTTCTTTTCCTCTGTCCGTGGTTCTCCGGGCTCCTCCTCCTCCTCCTCCTCCTCCCCGCGCGCGCGCGCGCGCCTCCTTCTCCTACATCGAGCCGGAGGTATGTAGGCTGTGCCACATCCTTGCCCGGAAACCGTTACCTTGCTGGCTTTACACTCAATGGAGCTCGCCTTACCGTTGTTCCCCATACACGAATTTCCTTTGGCTTCGTTTACTATCGCGGCGCTGCTGCCTTTCGTTTCTCAACGAAAATCGAGTGACGAAACGGAAATGATTTACGGACGCGACGGTGCCGCTTGGCTTTCGAAACGCGGGGCGCCGCGTCGCGCGACCGATTATTTTTCTCCGATTTTTCGGCCGCCCTGCCGCGTCGCGCGCGCGCGCGCGCTCCCGCACGGCTTCTGACAAATGGAGGCGCGCTTTCTTCGGAATTCCCGATGCGGAGAGTTTCACTGCACCACCGTGCACACCACGCTTCGAGCTTCCGTTGCCATTGTTTCGGTGCCGCGAATGCCTGGCGTCGCGCACTTCAGGATCATTTTTATCTCGGATAACTTTCTCGCCAGTCCTACGTGCGAGTGGCGCACGGCCATCGAGCTTGCAGGTATGCGAGGCGAATTTAACCTACGCGTCCATTCTCGAGCTGATGTTCCACGAGTTTTAATTAAGCTATAATAATAACTCCGACAAGCAGATCTTAGAATTACGTCCATTTCACCGAACGTGAAAATCAGTCGCCGCGAAACGGCCCGTGTAAGCGTTCCCCGTTTTAACGCGTTTGGCTGCGAACCGATCTTGAAAAACGCTTGGCATTCACGTGTTTCGCGCGAGTCTCACGTACGCATATCGCATCGAGCCCGTTCTGAGACACGAATGAATAAACGATGATTGACGTAACGTTTCCGAGCGTTCCGCAGCGAACTGCGATATTTTTTTTTCCCGCGGCCGCGAGACAAATTCCGATCGCGATTCCAATCGAGCCTGCCTCCGCAAAGGACGCGAACGCGAGCTGGTATAGTCGATGAACTGCGATATGTGTAATAGGATAATTTGTATACCTGATCAGAATAAATCAACTTAACTAACTAAGAGGCGCAGTCGAAAGCGAAATTGATTAACCCTTTGCACTCGAAGCCATTTCAACGTCAAATTTAAAATAATTTCTCTAGCTCGTAACATTTTCGTTCTGTATAACAAAGTATATTTTATGTATATGAAATTGAGTCTCATGATTCATGTAACGGTTACATTTTTAACAACTTTTTAGATTTAAGCTTTGGTGGTGTCTATAAAAATAATTTTAGAACGTGGTATAACAATTTTAATGGCGCCGCTCGAGTGCAAAGGGTTTAGTTCTCCCTAATTGTCGCTCGGTTTATAGACAATAGTGGACATTTAGCGAAAAGGAGATGCGATTATTCGAGTCTCATTCTCGTATTTATAATTGTTGATACTCAGCGACTGGAATTTATTAGGTTGGTGCATATGAAACGTCGGATGTTTACGTAATTATATAAAACTGTATATCTTTTTTCAAAAGCTGTTGATTTAATCAAAATATGCCCCGTTTGCTTTACTACACCCTTTTCAACAAGATATCAATACAGAAATGCCTGTCTTAAACAAATTCTGATCTTTCGAATTAATGAACTCTGATATGGAATATTTCAGAGTGTTTTCATTTGTATACTATTTAGCCCGTCGAAACTCGGGCAGATATTGAGCAGTTTTAGGACAGTGTTGTCATTATACGTTGTTCGGCTGAGGAATGTGACAGCGACCTGTCATAAATAATGTCGGGATTAAGAGAAATAGAACGAACCCTAGCATGAAAAACGTAAACACTTGAGTTTTTCTTCTCTGACGTCAGCTCTCCTACGTTGCCAGTAGGTTCGCCCTCGGCGCGTGGCTGTTCCATTACAAACCGCGCGAAGCATGTTGACCAGCTCTGCGCTCGCATTTTACCGCATTTTCGAAATTTCCCCTCTACCTCTCGGACGTTAGAGACCCTTAGCGGACGGCTGGCGGATATATCCGCCCAAGCGTGTTTACCGTAGCGGACCGCTGGCGGATATATCCGCCAAAGATACTGCGCGCTCCAATACCCGTCGTCCACAGCGACGCTAGCCCGTCGAGCGCTATAAATCGAAGTAAATCTTCTGGCTTATAGTATTTCTATCTTATGCGATAAAGTGCATTTTATTAGGTTGGTGCATATGAATACTATATACTATTTATCCTGCATGAACACTATATACTATTTAGCTCGTAAAAACTATCCTAAATTGTTTAAAATAGCGAAAGTCGCTTGGCGAAAGATCTATATTTTATAAAAATTTATATTTTACTTCATTTAATTTCGCAATTGTTTTGTACGACGTATGCGTAGTTTTTGTGGGCTAAACGGTATGTAAATGGAGACAGTCTGAAAAATTCCATACTACAGTTTATTGATCGGAAAAATTAGAATTTCTTGAAGACAGACATTTATGAGTTAAAACTCGCGTTGGGAAAAGTGTATTGAAACAAATGGGGCACATTTTGTAATAATTGGTATCGTTGATGAATTACGTTTCCACGTCGAGAACGAAAGAAGCGCCCGATCGGCGTTTGTTTTCTAATTTTCTCTGTTTCCTCTACTACCGGGCACACACGTGTTGTGTGTGTCCCCCCC
>NC_135773.1:5814185-5861179 GCF_028453695.1 Augochlora pura | reverse complement strand
CCCCCCCCCCCCCCCCCCGGTGGTTGTTTACAAAAGCAACCGGTCGCCGCGTATGACACTAGCACCGGCGGACAACATTCCGCGTGCACCGATTTCCGAATTCTCGATCGCAGCCACGAGCTCTGGCCTTATTTAGCAATGAGAAATCTCATTGCCAATTGGCTTTCTTCGCGTTTCTAGCCGCAGCCGCGCGCCGCGCCGCGCGGCTCCTACTGGTTTTGCGGCGAAGCCAACGCGAGCGCGCCGCAGTCAATTAATAAATCATTTTGCATCGCGCGGCGAGGATTTTCGTCGCGGCACGGCAACGTTCGAAATATAACCGGCGGGTACGTGTTGACCCGTCGCTCGCAGTTTACGGTACTGTTACATTTCCCTGCGTATTTAGAGATACCATCGCCGCGTAACTGTAGATGCGGAACAGAATGCGAATATTTTCGATTAGGCGTCGATTTCGCGCGGTTTTGTTTTTTTTAGTGTGTTAGAATGTGGAGCGTTTGTGTAGAACGAGAGTATGAATTAAACATCGTCGTAAGAGATCATGCAGGAGGTGTGAACGTTGTTCGATCTGTTTGAATTTCATCGATTCTACGGTTATAGTGCTAGAAATATTAAAATGAGTCGATCTGAAAACTTAATTTTCATTATTAGAATATGTATTTCTGTGAGAAAGTGAATATATTATTTGCACAATTTTCTTGCGATTTCTATAGCTATTTTTCCACGCGCTCTTTTCTATCGTAAATTCAAAAATTCGCTATTTTTCTTTTTCTTTGGAGAAATACGCCCTTAAAAAGGAAAGCAATTATGACAGTCAAAAATTACCTGACTCTTAGCTCTAAATAAATTAATAATAATAGTAATACATATCTAAAATTCTATATAAATATTTAGACCTCCTTCTCCCTTCAAAAATGTCAGGGTAAAGAATAAAAACAGAATCATAATCTTAAAATATATTTTTACACAAAACGAGGTTGCAAGTAATGAAGCACCGTGGATTAAACGAAGGAATTGAGCCAATCCGAGCTGACTCAACCGACATTTTCAAGGAGGAAAAAAGCTTAATCCCACTCCAAATCGATGGCATTTCAGAATCATTACCCCCCGCGCCCGGGTACCTTGGTAGACAGAGGAAACGGAGGATAAAAGAGTGAATCATCCGCTGAGAACGGTGAAGAAGAAATAAATCGCCGCACTGTGGCGGACGTATCGCGAGGTGCGGCCGCGTAATTAACGCCCGATTATTATTTCACCATAGCCTCGATTACGACCGAGCGTGTGCTGTCTTCGGAATGTCGCCTGTTGTTTGCGTGCACGCGTCGATCTTTCCTCGGCGACATTTTATTGCGGCGTGTCATCCACGGTGCTATCCATCAGGTTTCCGAATGGAGATTCTGACGTGAGGTCAAAGGGTTAAAGTTTCTTCTTTATTTAATGACCGTAGCTGGTTGAGATCTGACGATAGTATTCGATTCTTTTGTTTCTTCCTCTAAAATTGGTGTCTTTTGAAATTGGTGTTTTTTAAAATGGGTATTTTCGAAATAGGTATTTTTTAAAATTAGTATTTGACTTATTATTACTTTATTAACGTTTAGTATTTTTTAGAAGAATTACTAGGCCGAGAAAGAAATTGTGAAAGCATGAGAACAATTTGAGAATATTTATATACGATTTATTAAAATTATTTAAAGACAAGGGATATTTTTATCAGGCTCACGTCTTTTGGAATTAGCTTACATAATTTTTATTCTGTATAAAATTCTGCAGTCTAGGGACAACGCTTCCGTTTGTTACATATAAGCAACCTTATTAGTGAAAGACCCATTCAACAGTCATTTCCACTTGCACTGTTCAAATGTCAACACACTATACTAATAACTCCCTATTACTAACGCGTAAGCAATTTTTTAAGTTCCTCGAGTTACGAACCACCTTTCACATAAAGAGACTAAACGAATAGCATAATTCAAACATGCATAACGATGGCAAAGGGTTTAAATAGACTCGGTTGCTTTCAGGGTAGATAATTAAACGGTGGCGTGAACAAAAATTCAACCACGTTCGCTCGCGTCGTTCGGGTAACAACATTTCGCGAAGCGCCAGGGAACACGGGGGTGTGACGAGAGGGGGCGAACGCCACCGTGGTCGTCATTGCCGAGAGGCGCGCGATAGACGAGTCTCTCTTCGCGTTGCACCCGTGGAAGTGGGCCGAGAATTATTTATACGTTGGTCGACACAGCTGATCTCCGGCGTCCTCTCCTACCTTTTCTCTTTGACTGTATTTTTGTGCGCCCGGCCGACAGATCGCTCTTACAGAAAGACCCACGGCCGACGGAGACCGAGCGAGCGGGTGAGAGCGAGCGAGGAAGAGGAGAACTCGCCCTCCTCGTCGTACCAGAACGAAAAAGCATATTCGATCTGGTGCCGCTAGAAATAGCGGCCGCCCGACTGAAATAAACGCAGCGTCGCAACGCGTCGACAAAGGATCTCTCTCGGGTTCTCGTGACGCTCCTCCACCCCCGCCGCCGTTTCCATAGCCGCCGCCGCCGCCGCCGCCGCGCCGGGGAGCATTACCTCCAAAACGCTGGCCAAAATACGATCGTCTCGAATCTTGCGCAAGATAAGAAAAAAATTGTCCGAGCTATCGGAATATATATATATATGAACAATGGTGTAACAGTATTATCTTTTTTATTTATGTACTCGTGTAACATCGATCTGTACCGTTAGAATTATTTATACGGGATGATGATGTCATGGTTATGTTTTCTTTACTCACACTTTTTAAACAGGTATACATTATAGTATTCTGTAATTTTTATTCGTTTGTCTATTTAATTCTTAAACTTGGGTTTCAAGATATTTCAATTGTCAATACTTTCTAATTTCTTTCGCAATCTTCGATAATTTGTTACGAGTTCGCAATGGTATTTAATAGTTTTTAGTACCTTTGAATAGCTAATAGAACCGTGAATAAATAAATAGAGACATTTCTGGATTCATTAGATAATGAAGAGAGACGTTTTAGACAGGTTAAGGGAGAAGAATAATTTTGGCCAGCAAAATCGAGCAAATATCCCACTGTGCGCCGCCGCAATTCTCTCTCTCTCTCTCTCTCTCTCTCTCTCTCTCTCTCTCTCTCTCTCTGTCTTTTTGATCCCTCCCAACCTTTTCTCGGCGTCGCTTCTGTCTCCTGGTCTGCTCCGGCGTCTCCGTGAAATTACCGGCAAATTGTTTGACAGGGCAGTTACTCTTCTGCCCGAACGGAACGTTTCCTTTGTCATCGGAAATTTTAATTAACTGGATGTCCTTCCGTCGGACGCTACGGCTCTGCTTCCGATGGAACGCCTCGTCACATAAATCTTCGCGTGGACCTGGTTTATGGTTCCGTCGAACGCCATTTTCTCTAACCCCTTGTCTTATGCGGCGTCTTGCGAGTATCGTTGCTTTCGGATGCCATTTAACGATCCTTAACTCGTCATCGGATATTGATACTTCTTACAACTAGACCGCGAATTTTCGTAGTAAATAAAAATTCGTTGAGCTTCGTTCGTTGATTCTCTTCTTTAATAATTTTAACGATTTGGAGAGAATGCAGAAATATTTAGAAATTCTGTGAATGTTTTCACTGATTTAGATCCACTAATTTTTGTCACACGATTCGTTGATTCATTTTCTCTATGTAAACTTTTTAGATTATTTTATCAGTTAATTTTATATACAATTTCTGAGATTACTACCGTCAAAGTATTCTAGCGTCCAAGGTGAATAACGAAAAAGTAATATTTTAAAAACAATAATTAATATTATGATCGTTAAGATTGTATTTTCGCCTGCAACCCCATAATATTATTTATACTCCTCATAAAAATACGAGGCGTTTCTTTTAATATTAACACGCTATTTCCAAAAGCCCCAACTTGCTCGACCTTCTAATCCCCCATCTTACACCCGGCTCTCGTAAAAACCGCCGCAGCCACCCCTGTCGCCAACGCGGCCGCCATCGGCACACAATCCACAGGTATCCGGGTGACACGCCCATTTGTCTTCGACAGCGCCTCGCCTCATCGGGGAAACAAGAGCGCGGCGTCGGCCAATTAATCAACATTATAAATCCAGCAACGACTTGGGTAGACCCCGTGTAGTCGCTGGCTGGAGAGGAACGAGATTACGCCGGGGGTTGGGCAAACAAGAGATAGAGGGAAGGGAGGGGGGGAGAGGGAGGTAGCGCGTCCCGGTGGCGCGGCGTCGCGCAGTTCATAAAATTATTTCGCCCACGTTGTAATTCGATTACGATTCCCGCTCGAAAATAAACTTTAATCATCCCGTCGGAGGGTAAGTGCAATATTTAGCACGGCGCAGGCGGCATTAAAGCGCGCGTGGGTGGCTGCGCGTACGTGCCAGCGTCGAAAACGGGAGAAGACGGGAAGACGAGAGGGAGGGAGGGATGGATGCTGGCGTGCGTAGAATCCGACAACGGGGCGCCGCGTGACGTCACCGGCCGTCAATATTACACCCTTTCGGGAGAGAGAAGCCGGGTCCACTATGGCAGTCACTATGGGATCGAGCAACACAACCAACCCCCCTATCAGCATGCGCCGCGGCGCGTCGTCCTCTCTCGCGTGACGTCAAGATAATCGTTACAGGTCGGCCGCCGGTTCTCTCCCTCGTTCGGACCGCGGTGCAACCTATCGGAGCAGCAACGGTGACGTCATATCCCCGTTCATTTTCAACTTTCTCCGCTTTTTCGGAAAGGCGTCTCGAACTGCGTACAGCCCGCCAGCGTTTTCGAACCGCTCGCGTTTTTTCCCCATCGTCGTCAACGCCCCACCATCCTTGTCGTCCTGATCGCCGTCCTTCTCATCGTCCACGTCCTCGACGTCGTCGTCGTCGTCGTTTCACTCGAAAACGTGCGCTCCGTCTTCGTCCTCCGCTTGCGACACCGCGATTACCATACGCGTCGAAAAACGCGGCTCGTTTCCCACGAACGCCGCGTTCCACCTGCGCGTTAATGAAAAGGGAACGGGATCATCCGGTGCAATGGCCGACGCTGATTTTCGTTGGAGGGGATGAGCGGCTCGTCCTCCGGGAATTAATTCGATTAACGGTGAACGTTTTCTATAGAAACGCCGTCGAGTGCCGTCGACTTTTGCGTCCCCCGTTCCCTCCGTTCCTAGGCCCCCGCGTCGGCCGCTGGCTGTTTCGAGTCCTCTTATTGCGTCTGCTTCGACGACAAACCGCACAACTTTCTCATCCTTCAGACGTCGGATCGAGCCTTACGCTTGTTCACACCGTGCCGCGATTACTTCGTGTCCGTGAAGCGAAACGGTAACTATGCTTACTGTGTAGACGAAATTCGATTTATTGCCACCCTTGTTACGAAAACTTCGGGATTCACGTCTTACGATTCAATGTAAATTTCCTGTTCATTGTGTATTATACGCTGTACATGTATGTCTTATTTTATATATTTTATTATACTATGTACATGTATATTATGTGCAGTGTATGTTATGCATTCGTACCGTGTAGATTAAATTCGATTTATTACCACCCTTGTTACGAAAATTTCAGGATTTACGTCTTGGGATTCAATGTAAATTTCCTGTTCATTGTATAATATACACCGTACATGTATGTCTTATTTTATATATTTTATTACACGCGTAGAAATTTTCTGAAATTGGAGACAGATTTTATATCGAAATTAATAGCGACAACGACTAACGCAGATTAAACAGATTTCTCGCAGTTAATATAAATATATAGCAAATCTTATAGCTAAAATAAACATTCTACACCTCGATATTAAAAACTAGAAGCAAAATAGCAATTTCCTTCTTCCCACTGTAATTTAAATAAATCAAAAACTTCAACACTTTAATTCTTTTAATTTCTTTCTATATAAAATTGCAACTGCTCCATTTCACCATAAATTATAATTCGCGGTATGCTCGTGGGATTCTTAGGGTGACAACATTCGATGCAGCTTGCCTGGCGCGCGGATCGTTCCTCGGTTCACGGTGATTTTTGTCGCCGTCTCCCGCGGGGTTCAGATAAACAGCATCCGTTCATCTGTTCGTCGGGCGATTAGGAGCAGAAAGAAAGAGAGACGCCGCGGAAAGGCGCAGCTGTTGGCGATCGGGGAAATCGCATGACCGCGTGCAAAGTACACGTTTCTGATTATCGGAAGCGGTCGGGCCACAGGCGTCGACGCTTCTCGTCCGTCGATAATGCAGGCGACTGCCGTTTAACGACGCTTCAAGAAGGGACTTTAATATTCGCGTCTTATCGCTGTTTACCACGCCGGTCGTCATCTTTGACGCAAACCACCGCTGAATTGCAATGAGTCAATCAGCGTCGACCGGATTAGTGAACTTTGCGTTAGATCGTGAACCTCGACGTCGCGTCGCTCCGGCGATAACCATCGATTTTTATCCCGTTTTGTTCGGTGCTCGCTCCGAGCGAATAACAAACAAATTTCATCAATTATTTATCCATTAGAAAATTTATCTTGAATTTCTCGTTTTTAAGATTTAAGCACAGTAGGGTAGTATTTTTATAAAGTATAGAATTTTTGTTTTATTTCCAATAGAATTTGTTTCCGTGCTTTTTAGTAGCAAGTTTGATTTCTTTCTTTATCTTGTCAGGAGTCAAGAATTTTTATTTCTTACTTTTGCAATACTTTTCAGAGTGACTCTGTTATTCGGACCTCTATTTAAAATATAATTTCATTTTATTCATATTTAATAATATATTAATAAATATAGTAACGTCTATCCATTCGAGGTAAAGGAAAAGTAAAATAATTACAAAATAAAATTAAACAGTTTGAAATGATATTTTAATAAATGTCATATCAAACCTGCCAATGTCTACACAAGTACTATACTCTCTCCACAAAATAAAAAATGTTCAATCTTTTAAACAAAATTCCTAAGCTAATTTAGCAATCTATTAATAAATTCAAACATTATAAAAATACCATGGTCCCAGTCTTTGTTCCCGAAAATACACCGTCCGATTTTATCTAACTTTCGCGGCCGGTGTCTGAAACAAAAGAGAATTCAGGGACGAAAGTGTGAATCGTCTCCCGCCGCGTTTTCGCCGAATATTTCTGCGCTCTGTTTCCGCGTTAAGGTTTTCGAGGGCGAAGCGCAGATATAATCGCGGCGTCGCGAATGCATTAAGTCGGTGGTTTCTGCGGACAACGTCGACGACGACGGCGGAAAGAAGACGCGGCATCCTGAGGATTTCCTGTTTCCCGTTCGCAGAAATGCGCCGGGGATACCGGGTGCAGTGGCCTGCTCGCGTTTCTTTCCTCGGCGGCGCACGGATACGTGACACCGGATCAAGCAGAAAACTGACTGTCCGCGCTCGCGCGTGCGCGCGCATACAGCGTGCACTTCGGGCTGTGCGAGAGAGTATATGTACGGGGCCGTCGGGAATGCGCGCGGCGTATGCACATTCGCGGGCACTCGGTCTCTGTTGACACACTGAAATTTTTGTTTTCACCGGGGGAGATAGCTCGTGTGCCGCCTAATCGCGAGATTCGGTTTACAGAGCGTTCGCGGCCCGGGATTTATCGCACCTGACGTCGGCGTTATTTTCCACGGCAAATATAGATATTATTGTTTCGAAATCGCCTCAACCGTTTCATCCACGTTTCGAAATACCGCCGGATATTTCGCGATAAACTGTTCCCTCGGTGTCGAACATTTTCTTCGCCTTACCGTATTTCTTTTCTCGTATTTCACGCTCTCGATCGGGTATTCTAAAAATATTCCTTTTCTTTTTTTCTTGTAGTCCGACGCACATTACGCCACTTTTGCGAAGAGCAGAAATGGCCGAGAAAGTGCCTCGATACGGCGATTCGAAATATTGAATTATTCATTAGCGGACGCGCAACAACAACCGCATTCCGTGGGGATGCTAAAAAAAAGTTGCCGAAAACGGACGCGCCTCGCGGTGAAATTTTTCCAAAATCACACGTGATTTCGAGAGACCGTCTTCGGGACTGTTATGTAAAGGCAATCTTGACATTTCCAGAGAGACGGAGCGCGACAGACAGCTCGTCGAGTAGAAATTCTATTTTAATTAATAAATCATTGATATCGTAGGAGTCGTTGCCGTTGCGTGACTGTGTGCGCAGGTGTAACGCGGTCGGGCAAATATTTCTTGAGCGACGACAAGGTGTTCTCAAACATGGAAATGTAATTTCCGAGAAAAAAAAAAACATTAGTTTAAGCTGTGTAATTAATTTTGTATTCCGCGAATTAGACTTGTTACATATTTTTATTCTCTCACTTTGTTTTCTAATTGAAAAGTTCACATCATTCTCACATATTTAAAAATAAACCACAGGCGCAGCAAAATTAGCTTCGTATTTCTCGAATAATATTAAATTTGTTTACACAGAAATAAACGAAATAGAGAAGTAAAAAAATATTATGCCCTATTCGATATTTATCTAACAATGAGTAATGGAATTGAAAAAATTTAATATGTCATAGGATAAATATAAGATACACTTTGCCAGTAACCGGCTCCATTATTCTAGTTTATTTAAATATTGGCTCAAACATGGACTCCGCAGGTCTCAAAACGATAACAGGGCCTCCAAGCATCGAGTCAGCAGGTCTCAAAACGGCGATCGCGTTCGAGGCGTGTCCGCGTATCGCGGGTTTCGCAAAAATCCGCCGCAGACCGCGAAATGACAATGCGTGTCATCGCCGGTGCACGACGGCGCTCCCAGGCATCAATGACAGTTTCCAAGCGACTGCAAATAGACGGTGCGCGCCGGTGACGCGTGGATGTGAGAATCAGAGCTCGGTGGATTCATAACCGTAACTCGACTCGCGCGCGTCTTCAGCGCTATCCTCTCGTTGTTAACAAGCCTAAGCAGTCCAGTGTGCCTGCCGGCGCTATGTAGGTTACTATCGCAACGGCCTGCGCCTCCTCGACCCGCCTTTAAGGTCGTTTACAGCGTAACCCGAACCCACTTCTTCCTCTCCATCATCTTCCTCCTTCTTCGCGAAACTCTTTTTTTTTCACTCTTTTTACCGTTTCTCGTGATCCTTTCCTGGCGAGTCGCGTCCGCGGATAGGCATTCTTCGATCCGCCTAACGCGGCGTCTCGCCTCTACCGCGCGAGACCATTTTCAGGCACCATCTATTGTTCGATCGCCGGAGAAAGTTTGAATTGTCTGCCGGGAATTTAAGAACAGTCCGGCGATCGGGTTCCACGGATTCGTCGGACATCTTCACTCTCGTAGATAGTTTAACTCGAAAATCGGATATCTATTCAATCTCGGTGCAATCTCGAAGCAATTTGGATCATTAAAATAATTTTAAGTATTCATGCGATTGTATATATAGTTGTAATTATTTCGACATGGTATAAGACAGTACTAACAATTTTTCCGCATTATTAATTTAATAAAGTGGCCTGTGAAAATGAAAATTTGGATAAAGATCCATTGTATAATTATATTTAAAATATATGTAAAATAATGATATAATTGCAAATTATAATTGTCGAAAAAATTACAAACTATCTTCTAAAGATCGCAACGCAAGCAACTACATTATACGTTATTCCATAACACTAACGTGTCGTTTTATTCTGTTTCAGGTATGTATTCAAACTACAGGCATAGCGAAAGAGTTCTGCGTCGCGTAAGTAGAATTATCGGAAACGTATTCTATTCCATCGGGGGCGATACATTTCCATAGAAAACAAAGTGAATCGGAGGATCATGCCTCTGGTTAGTTTAGCATATCTCCTACACGGAAACCGTCTTCTATGCATAAGATGGCGACTGCTATTCGCAGTGCGCGAGTATTCATGCCTCGGCTTCGCAAAGTTTCAAAATGGCCGAAAGAAATAATATTTTAAAAATAGTAAAATAATAAAGTCATAAAATAGTAAAATAGTAAAGTAGTAAAATAGTAAAATGATAAAATGGTAAAATGGTAAAATGGTAAAATAGTAAAATAGTAAAATACTAAAATTTTAAAATAGTAAAATACTAAAATTTTAAAATAGTAAAATACTAAAATTTTAAAATAGTAAAATAGCTCATTTGTTCAAAGTGAAAAGGCCCTAAACATGAAATGTAACCCTACAATTGTATCAAATAATTATAAAATAAAATAAATATCATTCCCAGTAATACTATTTCACAGCCAAATCTCCTTTAAAAAATAATAAAAATACTAAAAATACAAAGAATTTATTTCAAATCTCGACATGAATTTGTCCAAAGCGAAAGGCGTAAATCGCGGACCCCAAACACGAAATATACCTTCACAACCGTTCCAAGTAAACATAAAATAAATTAACGCGCTATTCGAGAAGCAGCGTGTTTCGAGCAACATCGTCTCAAACGCGGCCGGGTGTACGGGTCCAGCCGATATCTCCGGTTCTGCAGAAACTTCTTACGTCGTTTCATTAGAATGTATCTAAACCCGCGGCATAAAACTTGTTTAATTTCTGCGTTTAAGCCGTGCCTCGCGCGGGAGAAAGCCAACAAGTTTCATCTCTAATTTTAGTATCGGGAGCCGGGTCTCGAAGAGGACACAACAATTCGCGCGGCGCGTCTCCGCAGCGAGCGTAGAATCCGGTTCGCGCGCTCGATCGTTTCCGGTAGATTCGGACTCTCGCGCGAGCACGCGTTCAAAGGCGTCGTAGAGATCCTCGGTGTGACGCGCGTATCCGTCCAATTTGTCGAGGGCATTATCGTATTTAGTGCGGGAAAAGAAACGGGGAACGGGGGAGGCCGGCGCAACACGGACCTACGTCAATTCGCGGAACGCGCGCGCAAATATTTTGACGCGCGAGTGAACCGTGAATCGGCCGTTTAACGAATCTCTCTCTCTCTCTCTCTCTCTCTCTCTCTCTCTCCCCTCCCCCGTGTGCGTGCGTGTCACGTAACGTCCCGCTTTAATGTGCATTCGCGTCCGTAAAATTAGATCGGCCGTGGCTCGGGCTCCGGAATCCGCTCGGAAAATCTCCGCGGGATCGGTTTCGAATTACCGAATCCGCGTTAACGCCGCGGCGAAACGGCAGACCACGGCCTGGTAATGAATACGTTGTGGAAACTTCCGGCGTCGTTGCGCGGGCAAGCCGAGCGTAAATGTTAATCTTTTATGAGACGCGGCTACTAGAACATGAAAATAATGGGCATTGTTAATCGCGTTCTAGGAAATATTAGCCGACCTTGTTCTCTACCTGTGAATCTTGCGCGCTGTTCGGGTCTGTATTTTTCCCGTCTGCGCTCGCGACGTGCGCGAGCAAAAGATTATTCGATCGAATTCATTTGTTTCAAGTAGAGAAATCGTAATCGAAAAGTTTCGATATATTTTCCTATAGATACTACAACGTACAAGATAAACGCGCGTTAACGGCGGGATTTTAATTTCGAGGAATTTGTGTCGATTAAACAGCCGAATAAGATATCGTCGAGCATGAGGGATCAACGCGTCTGCTTCAATCGACCGATAACTATGAACGTCTCATGAATAATCTCTCACCGTAAACGGAATTTTATTTCAAAGTTGAATATATATACTGTGCTATTTCCAAATTCTTATTCTTATTGCACTCGTGTGAAAGTTACGCAAAATCTTTGTTCATCTTGCAACAAAGCGTTTCCCACCCTTACATATATCTAATACTATTCCTATCGCAATTGTTAACGTTGTTATTGAAAACGCTCCAGAACCATATTATCGATTATCTCCGCTCGCGTCGATACTTGCAAACACAGAGCACACCGAGCTTATTGAAATTCTCGTGCGAATCGGCTCGCGGAATTCCCTTGCCCGATCACCCGTGACAAGTAGAAGCATCGTTCGTCGGACGTAGCGTAGAGCGAGCGCTTTGACGAACGCGGCGCGCAGCTCTCGCGCATAGTCGCGTCGCTAGAAAGCCTAATATCCTCGAAGAAATGAAAACGAGCCGCACGCGAAATCGGAGTGATTTCGAGCCGGCTGCGAAACAGAGGTTAACAGAGCGCGAGGCGGCGAAGTCGTCGCGATTAAACGAGATCTCTCTCGCCGGTTCTCCTCCTCTGGCTCTCGGGTCGAACAATTCGGCCGTCCAGTCGCCGTGGCTGCAGATTTCCACCATCCCCGGCTGAGGCGCATTTGTGACCGCATAACACGGTCCCCGGCACGGTTCCTCTTCGCTGTTCTAGGCGCACGCGCCCGCGAAACCTCGTGGCTGCTCCCGATGCGCTTAGCCGTCCTCGTCGTCGGTTGCGCTGTTCGCTGCGCTCTCGGCGGTCGTCGCTGCATCGGTGTGCGCACACCTATGCACGGGCGCACACCTACCCGCGTGAATGTAGAGACGAATCCACGCGAATATAGAGACGTATTTACACGGACGTAGAAGCATCTACACGGATACAGAAACGCATCCACACGGATGTAGACGCATCGACGCGGATGTAGAAGCGTCCGCACGAATGTAGGAGGTGTCCACACGAACGTAGAAGTATTTACACGTATACAGACGCATGCACGTACGTGCAAGTAGGTAGGAACGCACGCGTGCACCGTTGCACACCGTTCATCGCGGTGCCGCGAGGAGTCCACCGGTCGACGGTGGTGGTGGTGGTGGTGGTGGTGTCACGTGACGCGGTCTCGCGGGTATATAAAGAGGACCGAGAGCCAGTAAAATCAGCCACTCGCGGACTGGCTCCGAGGTGCGCGTTGTTGGCGAACCTTGGTCACCGATCGCGTACGTCGAAGACGTCGACGACGGTGTACGACCGCTCTGCGATGAGCAGAGCAGCGCGGGCTACCGTACGAGGAAATGGCTCGCAGACGAGACGAAGAAACGAATCTCTTGTATTTTCGAAAGAACAAAGAGAGGAGCTGAGAGGAACCTGAAAAGTAGACCAGGCACGTGGTCGGATAACGCAAACTGGAATTGACAGAAGTCTCGTGGCGAGTCGTTTGCGGTAGGTCGTCGATGAAACGGAGAGAACGGAGGGAGAGAGAGAGAGAGAGAAAGAGAAAGGGTCGCATAAATGACGTATAGTCGATCGCGATCGTCATAGAGAAATGGTCGGACACGCAAGCGCGGAACGGTCGGCCTGCTCGCAAGAATGGCGAAGCCGTGGCCGCGGATGCGCACGCCTCCACCGCATAGTATAGATCATCGAAGCGTAATTCAAGATAACCGGCGCGTGTACCCGAGCGGCCCGAATATGTCCGTCCGTGCAACACGCCTACGAAACGCTGCGGACCGGGTTCGCAGGCCTCTCGCAATTTAGATCGAGACCCAGGCAGAGCCACGTCGTCGACGACGACGACGACGACGACGCTAGAAACGGGCTGCACGCCGGTTGCTTTCGAAGCGGAAAGATCTGCCACGATCAAGATCTCGGGTTTTATGCGCATATATTTGTCTCGTCTCGGCGATCCACCACA
This sequence comes from Augochlora pura, assembly GCF_028453695.1. Classification (NCBI taxonomy): domain Eukaryota; kingdom Metazoa; phylum Arthropoda; class Insecta; order Hymenoptera; family Halictidae; genus Augochlora; species Augochlora pura. The sequence continues at coordinate 5,847,740 of NC_135773.1, read as the reverse complement.
CGCTCGCAGTTGCGCGCGCGCTCGCACTCGCGCTCGCACACACCGACGAGGGACAAACGGACGGACGCGCGCGCGCGCGGACACGCGACGCCGAGCCCCGCGGTCCGTGCATCGGCTCCAAGGCCCTCTCCGAGCACTGGCTCTCTCGAGGATTTCAACTTCTTTTTGCCGGCGTTCAAGGTGAACCCGTGCGGGGAAAAATCCGCAGCGTCCTCCGAGAACGACACCGACACCGGACGGGAAATATACTGACCCACTGACTCATAGGGGATTTCCGGCATTAGCCTGCAATTGACACGCGCGCGCGCGCGAGCGCTCCTCGTCGCCGGCTTCTGCGAGCCAGCCTCCGCTTCGGGACGCCTCGACGATACGGTCACCGTAGGACCGAGAAACGGTAGCCGAGGAGGAGAGGTCTGCTCCTTTTCGCGGCGGCGGACAACGGTTCGAGAGACGCGTCGGCTCGGCGAGACCTCGGGCACACTGGGCCAAGGTCGGGGCGCAGAGGACGTTTTGCATCGGAGTAAAATTTTACGCGAGTCTTTTGTATTCTATTCTCAGTTTTTGTCCGCGTGCGTGTCAACATCGACCTTGAAGCACGCCAGTCGATTTTATCGGAATAATAATCACGTTTATTTAATCGGCAGATAAAAGTCCCTGCGTTTCAATGAGATGACAATATGCCGCGTAAGCAACTGATACGAAGCGAAAAGATACGAGGGAAGATCGAATAAGTGGCGATGAGAATTAAATGAAAGGAAGAATGGAGAAAATAATACGTACAATAATTGATTGCAGTAACGGGAGATAAGGTAGAATAAATAGGAGGAGCATGAGTCGGAAAGAAACGAGGAATTAAGGACGATGAAGTGCCAATCAACGCGGCCGTGAAAGGAAAAAGAAAAGTCATCGTGCAAGGGGTTAGGAAAGAGCCTCGGATTAATTGAATAACGAACGGTGAGGGTTGGGATAAGGAAAAGTGGTATAGGGGTGGTTGTCGAGTAGAGGATACTCCCTTGTAACAATTACGACCATCGTAAAGCGTGCGATGAAGGAGAGTATAAACACTGTCCCGTGAGTCTCCGCGTCTCTCTACGTTGTTAGACGAAATACATTTCGTTAGAAGAACGTAAGATTTATGAGTCGAAGATACGAGACATTGAACCGTTGGTTCTCCCGATAACTACGATCTCGAGACAGGAGATCTGGTCGAAAGAAGCAACACTGCGGACGCACGGGTTCTAACGTCGCGCTGAAATGTTATCGGCTAAAAACAAGTACGAAATTGACACGGTAAATCTGAGCCGTGTCAACCGGCAGGAAGAATGGAAAAACCGGAGGCAAAAAGCCCACTCGGACGGTAAATCCATTGATCAGGACGCTAAGATTGCAGCCGTGACATCCTGTAACCAACACGTTGGCCAGCCGATCGTTTTATCATCCGGACGAGACACCCGTTGATCGATCGGTCAGCGGCGAGAGGTGAAATCCGCCGCGCGACCGGTTCCGACGACGGTTTTCTGGCGACGATCGGAAACGTAACACCGCCGTCTCCGTTGCCCTCGAGGAGATTTCCCGAAGGCGACCGACGCGAAAGTTAATCGCGACCTAGACACCGCCGCCGACCGCTCGGAAAGACGGCTAAATTTACAACGGACGCATTGTATCCGCGTTTCTGCGGAGCCCGAATAGCTCGGGCCGGCAACGGGCGGAACGTGCAAACCGAAGAAACGATCGGTACGATTTCGCGACCGCCCTGGCGCGAGTCTGCTAATAAAAGACGTTGCGCAATCGTGGACGTTGGTGTTGCGCCGCGGATAATAATAAGAACGCGGGGAGAGAAAGAGAGAGAGGGAGCGAGAGAGGGACGGGGCCTCTCTCGATGATGCCTTCGGAGAGGATTCGGCCCGGGTCTGCACACGCGACTGCACAAACGTAATAATTCGCCGCGGTTGCGTTGTCGCGAGCCGCATTCGCTACGCCCCGGCGCATCGCCGATCGAAATCAAGGAGAAACCGCCAGCTATTTACGGGGTTCCACCACGGAACGAGTTAACGGGGGTTCAGAGGACTCTGGAAACCTGCGCCGCAACGATTCTTGCCGCGCGCCCACCGTCAACGGCGAGAATCGTGGCTCTATCGCGACGCTAGAGAATGATTATTTCTCGACGATCGTCAGCCATCCCCCCCGACAGGAATTTATGGAACCGGCGAGGTTCCCCCCACTCGAACACCGTCTTTCTTTTTCTTTCGCTCGGCGATAAGTGTTCTCTTTATCCAGCTCTATCTCGCTTTCGCTTTATCATCGATTTCTCGGGCTGCGTTTCGTCACTCGCGTTCACTTTCAACCCAGAAACACGTCTGGGAAGACGATCGGGGATCGCGATCGTGGTCACGGTAATTAAAACGTGAAACCACCATAGCGATCCCCTTGTTCGCGCTGCGAGCCGTTGCGTCGGCAACGTTTCACCGCGCGGATATCGGAAGTTCGTTCGTTAGCCACCGAGCCGGCGGAGTTCTCTTTCCTCAAAATGGAGGACACCGCGAGGCGCTCTGCCCTCGTTACTTGTCGCTTGACGAGCCGATAGGGATTGATCACGTTCCAGTTCGCTCCCTCGAGCTCGCCCGGAATGGGGGTGACAGCGGCCAATTGGTATCCTAGCTTCCGCTCGCCGGCATTATTTATCGGATCGAGATTAGCACTTTGATCGCTGAATATTCCTAGCGCGATGAAACTTCTATTGGATTTCAGACTTTGTAGACAAATGTGACTAGCTTTCTGCAAAGTTGCATCGATGTTTTAACACTTGTTTCGGCTGGCTAAGGGTTAAAACTGCCACTTACTGGACATTTATGTTCAGACAGTCAATACTACTCGACAAATTTTTGACCCTCCCGTTTCACAGTTTCTTTAACAGCCTTTGCAATCTTCCGAAGGTGTCTCCGTGGACCCTCGCACTTCGGATACTCTCGCATCGATCCGAGTTTCTAAAATAAACATTTTTGCATATAATGTCAGACACTGATATTCAAAGGGGTCGAATGTTCAGTGTCGTCCGGTAAAGTGAATCGATGATAAATTGAGGGACTCGGTGGACAGGAACAGGACACGTGCCATAGTTTTATAATAACTTCTATAATTTTATAAATTCTACTTTTTATAGAAAATGGGGTACAGGACGGATATTTGAAAATAATCGACTCAATTAAGCATTGCATAAAAAAGGGGAGAAAGACAAAATTGTCGCGACACGTGGCACGTGTCTTTCTTTACCGAGCTCGTTAACTTCCAAAATTATGGTCGCGTTGGTTAAAGAGAAAAACGCGAATGCTGTCGGGGTCGACGGTACCCGATGTTGGGAAACGCGTTAATCGTTATCTTTTGTTCGGAGCAGAGTCTCGGTGGTTCCAGAGCGACTGCGTGTACCGTGTGCACGGGGCCTGCCTGCCTGCCTGCCTTTCTCGTGCCCGAGCTTCGATTTTACTGGTAGAAAGGAAAGGTCGCTCTGGGAGAGACAGATGAGACGGAGATACTGACGGAGGTATATCGAACTTCCCGGCAGTCGTTAGCCGTGATAGATGGCGGCCTGTGTGTATACGCTCCTCCACGGAGTTCTCGTTCGTCTGGCAAAAGCGGAGTCTTCGCCACGAGAAATCCGATCGTAATTACTTCCGGCTCGCCGAGGCCTTCTAGGGAACGCCGAGAAAACGGAAATTCACTTTCTTTACCTTGGCACCGTACCTCCGTCTGTGCTCTTCCATCTCGCGTTTTCTCTCCTGACACTCTCTCTCTCTCCCTCTCTCTCTCTCTCTCTCTTACTTTTTCCTCTCCTCTTTCTCCTCTTTTGAGCGACCTGCGTGCACGCATTCACGCTCGCGCTCGGCAACACATCGACGGTTCGTTTCACGAACTGTTCAGGGTCGACAAACGCGGCACCTGTACCGGCATTGTCTTCTCTCTCTCTCTCTCTCTCTCTCGGCTTTCCTAACCACGGTCGCGTAGCAAGATCGCGCAAATAATCGTTATCGCCGATTTAATCGTTTTATCTCTGGTAGCCGTTCGTGGAAGATCGACGTCTGTCGGTATGTATCCGTAGTCGATCGATGCAAATTGTAGTCTGCAATCTCTGTCGCCATCTTCCCTACCAGTCTCGGGTCGACGATAAATTTAATACACTCCGTCGACGAGTCGAAATCGATTTTGAAACGGAGCTGACTGCGTTGGTGTCGTATGGCACTTCCGTAACGAGCCTCCAATTCGGTGGAATTTGATGGAAAAACTTGCAATGACGGCAAAGAGAAACGAAGCCGATGTTGGAGCATACAATACGAAAATCGTGCTATGGTTCCGGTTTCGAAAGTTGTCCGATTTCTTGCGCAATCGGTAACGCGCGAGGAGGCGTGCTTCGTTTTCAGAAAAAAAACGAAGGCCTCGCTCTTAAAGGGGGCACGTAATTGTGGTATCGAATTTTATGGAATTTCTTCAAATCTCTTGTCGTTTGTTTTATAATCCATCTTTTCGTTACTAATATCAATGTATTAACCTTTTGCACTCGATGCTATTTTAATTACATTTTGAACATATTTCCTGATCCTACGATTTATATGAAATTGATTATTGCTTCTTAGCAACTACAGCACTTGCTATTTTAACAGTCGTTTAAATATAAAAAAGTCTGATACTATTACAATTATTTTAAAAAATAGCATAGCAATTTTCACTGGCATCCGTACAATATCAATATATTTTTTTACTATGTACTCGCTACAGCATCGACATTGGAATTAGTTTCTCATTGTGTCCCATAAATAATTTCACCGCAAGATAAATAACAGTAGAAACATTAATTCCTCGACAGACAAAGAAAACCTGCACCTTGCTCCGTAGGCAATTTTATGCATAGGCGAAGTTAATTGGTTCAGTCCGGAGGAACATTCGAAGCAAAACGAACGGCGAAGTCGGATATCGACGGTATGGGTGGTGGGGGGGCTTCGCAGATATTATGACCAGGCGATCAATTAATTCATGACGCGAACGGTCTCGGTAAAAGTGAACAGATAAACCTCCGTGGCACCAGGTGTCAAGCATTTTAATGTCCCCGTTCGTTCGCCTGCGGCGAATTTCACGGAGCTCGGAACTTTTGACTCGCATTGCTGCCGAGAGCGGAGTTAATATCGTCGGTTGCATACGCCGGCACGTGAAAGTGCACGGTCGCTCTCTTGTCCCACCGATTACGTATTGAGTCGTTCGGATTCGAAGGAACAAAAGCGCGCGGCTCTTATTAAATAACTTTAACGTCGTTCCACGCCGAGCGACGGAAAACGATCTTTTGTAACCAAGTGGAACACCGGTACGTAAACCTCGCGCCCCATCCTTTTTCCTGCTCCCGCTCTACCCCCCTCTCGCTCGCTCGCTCGCTCAGTTACTCGCTTACTTGCTCGCTCACTCAGTTACTCTCTTACTTGCTCGATCGTTCGCTTGCTCTCTTACTTACTTACTCTCTTGCTCGATCGTTCGCTTACTCGCTCACCCTGCCGCTCACTCACTCTCTCTCTCTCACTCTCTTACTCACTCACTCACTCACTCACTCACTCTCTCTCTCTCTCTCTCTCTCTCTCTCTCCCCCGATTCTCTTCTTTTCTCGTTCTCGGCCGCCCGGCTCGCTTGTTCTCCGTCGTTCTCTCGTTCTCCGCTGTCCTCCCCTTCTTCCCTCGTCAACATTACGCTCGGCTTGGCAAACAGCGACAAGCACGGGCATACGAAGGACGTACTCACATTGATTCAACTTACACGCACGGGTCCCTCCCCTCCCCTCCCCTCCCCTCTCCCGGCACTCACACGATCGCGTCTACTTCAAAAGCCGTTGAACGTACGTCAACTCGGCATCTCGCTCGCACTTTGTCTCTCCGTTTCGCCGCGTTCTCTCTCTCTCTCTCTCTCTCTCTCTCTCTCTCTCTCTCTCTCACTCACTCACTCACTCACTCACTCACTCACTCTGTGTGTGCCCGCGCTGCTCGCCACCGATAAGACGGAGAAACACGACGATGGACGCGCGCGATCGTTTTCATCGGACGCGCCTCGAATCGCCCGTATCGTTTCAGTTGCGCACTATTTTTATTGGAGCGCTGCACAGTGTGATATTTCGACAGCCTATGGGAGCGTTTCGCTCCGGTGCCCGAACGTTTTTTTTTCTTTTTAGAAAATTTCCAGGCTACCCCGTTAATTTCGTGGCAATATATCTCCGGTGACCCGTACCCCGGTATTTCTTGTTCATATTATGTTGCATTCCGATGAGATAAATATGTTTTACAGCGAGAACATTTGCTTTGTGGAGTTTCACCGTTATTTTAGTCATTTCGAGAATTTTTGGAGTTTTTAAGACGTGGATTTTATGTCGTTTAGTTAAATATTGGCTAGATGGAATATATGTGATAGTTTGGAGAATATAAATATATGAAATCGTAGAATTTTTAATTGTGTACCTATAGTCTGGAGTTTAAAAGGTTACTGTGTGGGTTAATATGGTCTTCGAGCTTTCTTGAATGTCTCTTATATTTTATATTACTCTAAAATAATATATACGATACTAATATTATATATAATATTATAATTACCGCCATAATTACATTATTACAATACTTATTATTCAATATTATTATACATATAAATATCCAAGTTACATTAAAGATCGTTATAAATCAACATTTGAAATAGTTATAATAAAATACATAATAAGGAAAGAAAAGGAAATCGCCCAGCGCGCTTGGCGTCCAGCCGAGGGAAAAACGCGGCTCGGTCTCGATTCGGCTGTAACCGCCGGGGCCGCGGCCATTTTGTGAAAAGCGTCGGGCAAGTTGCTCGCGAGAATCGCGTTGAAAATGGTCGACCGTTGTTCCGGACACGAACGAGGCGGCGGGATTGGTCGCGCGGCCAGTGAAATTTCGATGACTTTTTCCACGGTTGCGGCGGCCTCGCCAGCGAAGTCGCAGCCTTGAGGTCTAAATTCGGCCGTGATTTCTCAAGTTCGGTCGTTAGTATCTTGTTTTCGTCGTAACCGGGCCGGCTTCCCATCTTCGTTTCTTCCCCTGCGCCGCATAATTCGGTCGGCCGCGCCGGTTTTTCGCGATACCGCGAACGCGGATTCCTGAATTCTCGCGAACGACCTATCGCCGAACATTTTCCGCATCGTTGCCCGAAAGCCGCGGAGATCGGGCGGGTAGCTTGCGGTCGCGACGCCGCGGAACTATTTCTTGCCTTCGAAATACAGTGGAATTGATTTATTATAATTTCCTCGACAAAACATTCCGACAATACGTTGCGTCAGCGTTAGCGACGAAAGCCGCGCGACGGTTTCTTCATCTTTAACGAGAACTCACCTTGCGACAATCGATAAGCTGGCGCTCTTTCGTTCATCCCCTTCACTTCGATCATGGAATTCGGCATTCGGTGAAAGCTTCGAATGAATTTAGAGGTCGTGGCGTTTTTCTAGCTCACTTTTTCTTTGAATTGAGACATTATTTTGTTGTTGTGGACAGTGGGTTTGCGGTTAACGTAACTTCACGCGATCACTATTCGCTTTTTCGAGTCCGATTGCACTTTAGCGAATTTAGTGCTCGCATATTATCGTTGTTAATTTTTCTTGAACATTTTATTTATCATGATCTTCCAGCTTCTTAGTTATTATAAAACATACTTATCTTATAAAAAAATCCTGTTAAATGCTTGAACTCCGTATTGGCCGCAAGGCTCAACTTCCTTTAATTTGAATTTCAAATTTAATTCGAATCGATTTACTCTCAGACAGAATACCCTCGCACGCCATTGATATATATTTACAAACAAACGCGCCGAAAAATTCGTGTGCATAGACACACGATGCAACCGATCGCACGAGATGTGCTACGGGTCAGAAAAACAATTTCCGATCCGGTGATAAAACAGCATCGCGAGTGCAAAGGTTCGATCGCATTGCGCTGGATCAGCGACGCTCGGCGTTTATGATAAATACAGTTTCGAACGCGGTGCTCGGAATCCGACACAATATTATTAGAAGGGATTAACCAGCCAATTCTATAGGACCGTGCGTGCGAACCGCAGCCAAGATCCTTGACGAAATTAGCAAAGCGAGGCGCGAAAAACTCGATTCCGATTATGTAGTCCTCGCCGCTCGGGAAAACGGTGATCCGAGCTGTGTCGCGGGCCACGATTAACGACGATTCCAGTCTCTCTCTCCATCGGTCATTATCGGCGACGAGGCGAGCCGAGACCTTGCCGAGGAGACAAAGAGAACGAGAACCGAGCGCCGCTATCTTCCTCCGCGAAAACAAGTATATTTGGCTAAGCCGCGATAACGGGTGTACCTTCTCGGCGCGATTCTAGCGCGTATCGCCGCACAATACGCCGCGCTATCGACGCGCAGCCACCAGCGAAACGCAGCTTGCAGCTAGGCAAACGCCGGAACACAACGGGTTGCGTCGTTCGACGTTCATTCGACGCGATCGACGAGCCGGGATTTTATGGTTTAGCTTTTATAGCACAGCTTTTTCAGCGCGGCCTTTTCGAAACATTTCTATAGGCAGATTTGTTTCTCGTAATTTCAACGCGTTTCGAGCGGTTTTTCCTCGAATTTTCAATCTGGTCATTTGATGTTTTGTTTAACCCCTTGCCGTACTATTTTCTTTACAATTACTGTGATTAGAATCTTGTTCATCACCCTAAATTCTTCGAAGAAAAGGGAATTTTATATTTATTATTTGCTCACATCTACTTTAATATTGAAATATTGCCAACAAGAGAATAATATTTAATTCCTGCTTAAAGGAACGGATAAACATTAATATCTAACACGTTATTGTTATAAATCTCCATTGCGAGTCAAACTCGTTAAAGTACGGCAAGGGGTTAAAGATTTATATATTAATTTTATTGTATTAAACAAACTTATTTGCGCCGTTTTCTGCACCGCAGTTTTCTAATTCGTTTCGTGGAGATATGTTTGAACAATTGTTTCGTTTATTCGCTGTTATTACTATTATTATTATTATTACTTGATATTACTTAGAATAACCGTTTGCATAATCAACGTTTGAGTACAATATTGTTCGAAGAAAGGATAAACTCGATGTCCGATATTACCAGACAAATTGATAACGCTGAGATAAGAACAATTTCAAGAGCCGACAAATCCAGCGGATTTTCACCGCGTGTTAACCTTTCATGGCTCCAATTTTTTTCTTAAATAAATCTGCGAGGAAGTCTTTGATAATTCAGATTGACTGTGCTGCCAACCGTCATCAATATTGTTAATTATTAACTCTACGATTCCCTTAACGTTGCATCGATGATCGTTTATTCGTCCTTAACACATTCGCATCGGGCTATTTTTCCTTAAATTTTCATACAAATCGAGATATTTTAGCAATGTAACACTTCTCGTGAAACGAGAATTCTCGTTTCCCGACGACAACGTTTTTCTTGTTTAAACGAGAATTCTCGTTTCCCGATGCGATTGTATTTGTTGAATTTCAACAAATAAGTTGAAATGCAAAAATCAATCAAATTATTATTTACCACCGAATATGTTCAAGATGTGAAGGCATGCGATGGGTTATTGAATCTCTTCTGATCATTATTGTTTTTGTTGAATTGATTCGTGTTAGTTACCTGAAATATCTTAAATGAAAAGGGCGTATTTTATACCTTTCTTTAAATAATTAAAGTTCTGATTAAAGTTCAATTTATAGTTCTAATAGTGTTTAATAATTAATTATTCCCATAACAAATTCATAATTCTAATAGTATTAATACTTTTCCTAACTGAAGCAGACGACGATTTTTGTTTCTCGTATTGCCTTTATCAACTTTCGTCTCCAAACTTCGACAACAGAAGAATTAAATTTTATATCAAGTAGCAAAAAATTAATAATATCCATATCTATTATATCTTACACGAGCTTCTTATCACGTGTCTGCCACGTTATTACAATGCAAGGAATTAAGCGTACACGTCATCTCGTGAAAAAGCTAAAATTATTCGCTAAAATCTCGCCATATTAACTGTGTAACCTGAAAGTTACCCGGGCCGTAAAGGTTTAATAAAAATCTGTCGCCAGTGGGCGGTGGGGTATCTCTCTAATTCTTGAACGCGTGAACGCGCGACACGTTCCCGCGCATCCGGTCAAAACTTGTCCGGATTGTTCACCGCGATCCTTGAAACGATTGCGGCAAGTGCGCGAGGAGCCGATTCTTTGTCTTTTCTTTTTCTTCTTCTCTCTTTCCTTCCGTCGCCGCGGCCCGTGCGTTTTTGTTATCGTTCCCCGTTCGCGGTGACGTCAAAAGTGATTGCGAGACCGGGCAACAAGCTGGAAAACTTGACTCCGAGAGAGTAGTTCCACAGCGCGCGCTCGGTGAACGGAGAATTTCGGTTGGCCGATCGTTGACCCGCTCGCTGTTACCGTGCGCTGCTAAACGGTGAAATCTCGGGTAGCCCGCAGAGGGCCGCGCAGAGATCGACGAGGAAGAAAAAAAAGATTTCGTTCGGCTCGAAACGTCGTTTCCAACCGGAAACCAGCCGTTGTCGTCGCAGACGCGTTTCGCTCTAGGCGCGGTTTCGGCGCGACAACGCCGAAGACTATATACCGCGGCATTAGCGTACCCGCGAAACTGGCAGGCGGTACGTCAGCTGGTCGTCCGAGTGAATCATCCGACGGCTCGCGCTTTTTCATGGAATTCTTCGTCTTTAATCGGTCGCTAATGAACCGCCCGGTCCGTTAGTTTTTCTGCGTACCGCCGCGGGCTTTTCAGTAGGAAATTACGTAACCGTCGCGCTTCTTTATGTGGCAGTAAAATCGTCAACCATCTGGGCCGATGATTATTCTAAATTTAGTTCTCGATTTCTGCTGGATATTTCTGTACAATGTTGATCTATTTATTTAGTTGACACGACCAGCGAGAATGGTCGCACGAATTCTCCGTAATTCTCTCGCTGTCCGTGAATTTGCAAAATCCGCCGAGTTCTATGAGGGGAGGGGGGAACGGCGTCGCTCGGCGTCGGAGTCCATGCAGTCGCCCGACGAAACACAAAAGCGGTGCACAACCGCGGCCGCCCGACACGAATTGAATTGCAAAGAGTAACCGGGACGGGCTGACGCGTTGAATCCTTTTAACCCCGCGGCCGGGTCATCGATAATCTTTTTTTTCTTATCGCTTCCCACGCCCCGAAGTTCTTCCTCGTTACCGCCGCGAACTCGTTAACTCGTTTCGATTTAGTTCCGATCGAGCTCGAAACCCGACTTTATGGGAATACGGGATAGCGCGATTATGGTCAGGGATCCGCTCCGGGTCCGGTCGTAAACATCGGCGTTACGGTGAGAAATGAGACGCCGCGCGCCACCACCACCACACCGTGTCTATCCGATTTCACACGCGCGGAAATCTTTGAATGTTATTGCTCGGAAAATCTCGCTCGCCGGAAGAATTTCCAACGATAATCCGTGGAACGTGAATTGTTTTGTCACTCAGGCCGATGTAAAAACGGTTTTCTTTCCCCTGAGAAATTATCGCAAATTATCGCAATCGGCAGATCCTCGATTATCGCGAGAGTGAAACACCCGAGTTACTTAACAGCGCGTCAGAAGTTTATTTTACACGTTCGAGGAATGTTTTCAGGGCTTATCCGGAGCTCGGATAAGGATGAGAAACTCGCCTGAACTTGCGTCGAGTCGGCTGACGATGAGAAACTCGCTTCGGCTTGCCCTGACACTCGACTGCAGGCGAGAACCTCGCTCGAATTTCGAAGAAACCCCGGAATTCGACGCGAAACAGTTTATTCGAATAGTTAATTGACCGGGCATTCCTGAAAACGTGATCTCTCGAGCGAGAGCTGTCCGGCTTCGTTCTGTTCCGTCCAGATAGCCTAACTGTATTTAATGCAAACTGGCCGAAGGAAACGCTGCGCGCGAAGACTGGAAAAATCATGTATCGTACGCGTCGCGGGTGCTCGCATTGGATTAACAGTTCACGGTAGGTGCTACCGGCACACCGGTCAAGGACCATTACCATTGTAACCTCGGCCATTACGCGCCGCCATTCCTGTTATTAATCAGCGCGGCTGCATCATTGTTGTCGCGCGGTCGATTTTATTCGTTCGCCGGGCTGTCGAATCGGATAAACTTTACGATTGCCCGAGATTAACGGTTCGCACGTTGGAACATCGCAATGGCGATGTTCGAAGCAAGAATTAATCGCCACGGATTAAAATCTGATCGCAGATGAAACCGATTATCGACTACCTTTATTTTACCGAACGCAGAGTGCCGCGCGCGCGCATCGTCATCGCATTTTCCGAATCGGCTCGCGCGGAAACCTGCCGCTCGGTTTTTCCGGATCGATTCGAGTCGCAAGAAACGCGGCAGGAAAACTCATTGCCGCCGGCTGAAATTGGTAATTCCGCGAACTCGCGAACGCTCGCGAGAAGTAGTTTGAATTTATAGACAGAGCTGTATCTTGAATAACGCGTGCTCGACCTCGCGGCTGACGACGACGATAGCGAGCGAGCGAGCGTTGCGCGCCAATCTTATCTGATTTCCGAAAACTTATCGCAACAAGTCTCCGTCTGTTGATTGGTTTCTTTAACGAACTTCTGCACCGTTTCGCGACTGAACGAAACGATCGAATTTATGGGCCGGGAAAATTAATAAGCCGCCACTCGATCCTTCCTCGTTTCGGCATGGAACGGCCTTAACAACGGCTATGAATCATCGTAGCTGGTATACGAGCATAATTAATACTCGAGCACCGCTTCCGATGAACCGGTTAATTTTCTTAGACGTACTCTTTACGTTATTCTTTGTAACGCGTAAATAGCATTGTTTGGTCATTGTTTGGTTTCACCGTGGAACGCGTAATGGAAACTAATTAGTACTAATTAACGTCTCGCAAAATGGGGAACGTTTCTGGGATACGCGCGCAATCGTGGACAATAGTATTAATTACCTGCCTTACGACTTCGTAAAGTCTGCGTTATTAAGTTAATATATTTAATATAATGCGCAAGACATTGTCCATGTATTAAGTTACGATTTTTCATGAGATTAGCTTGTACAGCGCATTCATATTCAATGACAAATAACTGTACTTTTGTTTGCGATTGTAGACGCGTATTAAATTATTTATACTGCAAATATTTTGTATAATTTGCTGTTATCGTTTTAAAGATACAGAATAATTATTTGAAACGTTATTTTAACGGAAGTAATCAGATTTGTAGAATGATCGTCGAATCGTGATTATGATATTGCGAAGTTGAAAATTGTATTGCCGTATTGAAAACTTTGTTTATCGTGCACTGTGATATTTCAGGTACCTGTATTATTACGTAGATTTAATAATTTACTGTATTGTTCTCTTTAATTGTTCCTCAGATTGTAGACAAATATAGATAATTTGAGAAGAGGAGATACGATTATGCTATCTTTGCGGCTCATTTTTATAATCGCCGATTGAACACTGTAAAAATGAGTTTTCTTTTCTCAAGAGAGATATTTACATTTCTACTTTACATACATTTTTATACAATTTATTAAATCTAACAATTAATGTATCACAAAAATAGTTTTTAAAATAAGTTTAATAATCTTCTAATCGGCCCTGTTAAAACGCAAAATTCCTAAACAGCTTTTAAAGCGAACATTACAACTGCAGAGAATTTACTATCAAACGCAATCTTCAATTACCGCGATAAATTGACGCGACCCCGTCGTAAAATCCGACCGAGTGTCGAAATAGCACAAATAAAGGAACGAAACGTCGCGATATTAATTACGGCGGACGGGGGTTCGGCCATGAATCTAACACAAGGAACGATTCACGGCCGAATAAATCGCGTCGAATTATATTCGGCGTAAATATCCGATAACATGTGTTCGCCATTAGGAACGGGACCGCGCGTCGACACCGTCAGATTTTATTCGCGCTGACGTTCTTATCGGCCGGCATTCTCGCCGACGTGTGGTAATTATTTTCCGTCTAAATAGACCGACGGAGGTTATCGCGCGAGCTCGCTCGCTGATAAAGTGGACACGAAACGGCGTCGAAGCACGGTGGAAAATCGCCGAACGAAATTGTGCCGCGAAAAGCGGGGCCTGCTGTCCGAGGTAGCCCGTCGGCCGATTCGCTTTTCGAGAACTCGTAATTACGTTGACACCGGGCGAAGCTTTCCCCCGTCCGGCGTGCCCCGCGCCGACAGCTTTTACCTCCGTCGTCTGCCGATCGGCTCGCCGCGGATTTCCCGGGCTTGAAAGCAATTCGTGCCCGCGTTTCCACACCGTGAACCGTTTATTACTACGTCCCCCGTGTTGGATATTTAAACCGTCGGCGATGATACGTTTATAAACGCGAGCCGGATTGCACGGGAGTTAACCGGCCAGTCGATAGATCGCGGATCTTTATTTATTCGCTCGTTTATTCACGGGTAAAACCCGCCGATACGCGAACAAGATAACAGAAAAAGAAGGTGGAAACGAAATAAAAATGGTACGAGCGGTAATAATATTATATTAAATAATTATTATCACGTTGAGCGCCGCGATACCCAAATATGGATGACGAATTTCTGACCAATTTTGAAAATTCATTTTTATTTGATATATTTGAACAAATTGAATTTAACTAACATGTTTCGAAAGCGAAAGAATTCTAATGCTAACCCCTATGATAAATATTAACATTCTAATTTCGCTTTAATTAATTAAATTGCTTTAACTATTTGGAGTTTTTAGTGGTCGATTATCGGCGTGGAACGTACTAAATAATATTATATTAAATAATATCGTTATTATATAAGACAGTTGCGATAGTAAATATTGCATTGAAACATCAACGATTATTTTGATTTTATCATAAATTTCCCAATCGAACGAAACTCTTCTGGCTTCTTACAAAACAACCATACAAAAATAAGGAATTACGCAACGATTTACCTGCGGCCCACGCAAGCGATTGTAAAATAAAGCGAACGGTTTCAATCGCGAACAACTGAAAAATTGAGAGTCCCGGAGCGTATAGAAACCTCGACAAACAGCTCGAAGAGGGCGGCAAATATGATTCGCGATATTTCCTGAATTGATTAATCTCGGCCGGCACCTTTGCTCGACGCGTAACGCACGCTTATTCGTGGAGCGAAGCTGTTCACTCGGTGGCCCTTTCGTCGAAAGTGTTCTCGTATTAACTTCGACACGGGAATGTTTGCCGAAGGGTGCTCGATTCTAGTGAACACGATGCGGTAAAATAAACAACGATCGGCGCAACCTGTGTTATTGCACGGCACAGAATTCGCACTCGACCAGAACAAGATTTCGTGCGCGCCGGCTGCGCCGTGGATCAATCCTACCTCTGTCTGTTAGGCCAGCCACAGTCTCAGATTGTTCGGCGTTCCGGTATTTTCATAGCAAACAAAAACCGATCTCGCCGCCGGGTACGTACGAGATTCGCCGAGCGGATTCCTCGAGCGTGGCACCTCGGGGTCGAACGGTTCGCGTTGCTCTTAATACATTTTCTTTACAATTACTACGATTAGAATATTTTCGATCGCACCAATTACTTCGAAGTAAAAGGGATTTTGTGTTTTTATTATTTGCTTGGATCTGCTCTAATATTTAACCCTTTACACTCCGCACCATCATAGAACTTACCTACTAGCCCTTATAGACTTTTATATTATATAGTATAGTATACGTTTGGAACAATGTAAGATAATATAATAATAAAATACATTTTGTTATATAAAATGGAAATGCTGCTAGCCAAAGAAATTATTTTATTATTAAATGTCTAGTGATATACTAGAGTCACGATGTCCTCTGGGAGGAAACAACGGAGTGCGAAAGGTTAAATATCGCTAACAAGAGAGTAATATTTAATTCTTACTTAAAGGAGCATTCGTACCTAACAACTAGCTACTAAAAATCTCTATCCCGAGTCTGACTCGTTAAAGTACGGCGAGGGGTTAATACCTTATCCCCCGGTTTTCAGCCGTGGAGAGTTGCGAAACGTAATTAGTACGTATCGGAGAAGTATCGGGTACAGGCTTACCGTACGGAACGCTCGTGGAATCGATTTTCTACGGGTCCGTATTATCGATAGGAAAATGCTCTTGTGTTACGCGAGCGCCGGCTGAATAGAGCCGCGCTACTCGGCCGCCGGGCCACGTAAGACTGCACTTTAAATCGCCGCGAAAAAGTGGTTGCCTTGCGAGGCTTAAGTGCAGCCTCCGGCTTCGGATTGCCGCAATATCAGTCAATGATCGAGAATATTGGAATCAATGTGGCAAAGTTGCTTTGCTAACTCCGCGTTCCTCGATTCATTTCGCAACTGCGTTGAGACTGTCGCGTTTTCTGATATCTTATTATTACTGAATTATCGTTGATTAATCGTTATTAACGTTGTTAGGAATTGTCAGGAATTAATCATCAAACTGCGAATTTATATCTTTGAATAATTTTAATAGATCAAAGATAATGCATTGACAATTTAATATTTTTTAAATTATTCTATTTCAAAGTGGAAGTACTAGACTGTATCATAAATGCATAAAATATATTACATATGGATAGGCCGAATATTTTATTTTTACTTTAGAGAAATAAAGAGCATTTCTCTGGTATATTAGCAAGAGTTAAATAATCATCATAAGAAATTGTCTTACTAGAGTAGTTTTATTATCAACCGGTTATGTCTTTATTGACTTAGTATACCCATCATGCGTAAAATATTGCTACAAAAATTGCAATTTTAGCGAAAATCAAAATACATTCGTGAAATTCCACATTTAGACAATTTTGAATATTTAAAGGTCGAGACGAAATAAAACGAATAAAAAAATCATAATTATTACAAAACACTATTTATAGCGTTTGTGACGAGTTAAAATACTCGTCATTGTTTACCTTCCGCGACACATTTGTTCAGCAACAAATTGACGAAATAAAGGACAGCATGAACCGATCGGATGAGAATCCCGGCGCCAGGTTCGCGTGTTACGTCATCGAACCGCGGTCCAACGAAGGGAATAAGCGATTTTGTTGCTCGGTCACCTAGTTCAGCGGTGCGCGGAGCGTGTGTGCGCGCCGTCTCACGGCACAACGATGCCCGATGCGCCGATTAGTGTGTCAGTAGGTTGCCGATTCCAATTGCGAGTCCGCCAAATTTGGCGATGGCTCGAGGCCGGGGCGCCGCGTGCCCGCGTCACGGCACTGCGTTTGGTGAAACGCGACCACGCGCGTCTCTCTTGGCCGTGCGTTCGTTTTCGGTTGATGCCTATCGATGGCAACGGTCTCGTCGGAAAGGAAACGCTCCGCGTCGGTGTGTGCACCTTGGAATTTCGAAATGGATCTTCTTTGGCTTGCTCTATTCCCTTTCTCGCCGCGCGGACGCGCTCATGCAAATTCAGGTTTGCTCGCCGCCGTCATCGAGTCCCGCGGAGAACCGACGCGCGGCTGTCCCGGCGATTCGCTTTCCGTGGCCAAAATTATTTTAGCGTTGCTCCAAGGTTCAAGATCGTGCTGTCGCAGGTGGTTGAATTCGTCTCGACACCGGCGAAATTATTATTAAACCCTTTGCACTCGAAGCCGTTTTAACTGTAAATCTGAAATCATTTTCCTGGCTAATTTCTATTCTATGCGATAAAACGCACTTTCACGCGTACGAAATTTATTCTTGCGACAGTTTCATTACTCAATAATTTTTTAAATCTACACTTTATCGTTATAAAAATAATTTTGGAACGTAATAGAACAATTCTGGTGGTGCCTCAGAGTGCAAAGGGTTAAGTCGGAAATATGTGTCAATATTTAGAAAATCCGAATTACCAGTGTTATTTTATGAAAAGAAATATTTTCTGCGGGTTATTATACGCTAATTATAATAGAACGAGTATTGATTAACTTTGTTCGAGGGATTTGTATGTCAAGTTCTCGGGAACGTCTGAAATATCGTGGTTCGTTGGCATTGACAACTGTTACGTCGCAGAGAAACGATTACCGTCCGTCATTTTCCGAGTTTCGATTTTTACTAGTTTACGGTTGCACGCGGGTCGTATAATTTAATATTACAAATGCGACCGGCAAACGTACTTGCCGTCTTAAATATCACGTTCTTCCAGCCGATCGGTTTACATGCCCCGCTGTTATCGATTTGTCGCGGCTCCAATTACAAGCTTTTCACCATTGCGTAAGAAGCTCCGTAACCCCAGCTGAGCAGATTCGAGTCTCAACGTCGGAGCCGAGAAACCGCGAGGAAACATCGGGCTCCTCGGATATTCGGGTCAAGATCGACCCTCGTGTTTCGCGAGAACGATCGCCGTCCTGGTGGAATCGAATCCTCTCGAAAGGGGGTACCTCGAGGAACTATTTGTTGCAACAATAGTTACTAGTGACCCAATATGTGAGCTTTCACAGCGACGCGACCTGTGATAAAATTGCAAATTTTTTCACTCGTCGACGAAACCACATGTTTTACTATTGAACTCTTATTTTAATAAATTTTCAATTGAATAGATAAACATAATAAATGAAATAAAAATTGTGGAGATATTGGAAGAAACTGAGAATATTTTTATACTACGCACGACTTATTAAAATTATGCAAAGAGGAAGGATATTTTCATCTGATACGAATACTTATTATTATTAACTACATCATCTCTTATTAACAACTCGTACGTTCGAAAGGTTCCTTTCAACATTTTTATTAATTGGCATACATTAAGCGTCCAGGTTAACATGGGTGAAGCAATTAAGCTGACACTCGCACATACCTTTCTTCACGATAATTACACGATTACTATAAATTGCTTATTCATCGCGCGAGATGGAACTATTAACTATTTCGTTAGTTATAAATGGAACTATGAAACGCTGTAATTTCAATATCGTCTACACCTTCGCGAGCAGAAAAGATCACCTTGAATCGCGTTCAGCGGAGTGGGTGTCCTAACGCCTCCGTTTCCTCGCCAGCTGAGAACTTCCCCGAACTGTTGCATTTTTCGGCAGCAAATCATACGCGTATTTTTATATCGCTATTTCCAACGCGTCGTCTACCGCGTAACTATTTTAGGAAATTGATGAACTGTGTAGTCTTGAGGCGTCTCGAATGGTTATTACATCGAAGAATGTGATTACCTCGCGATGTCAAATAGTGTTTGTTGGAATAATTAGGGTAGATATATCAATTATTGTGTCTCTAGATTTTCATATATAATATTATTATTATTACATTATTATTATATTAATAATAATTATTATTACATTATTATAATAATAATAATTATTATTATTATTTTATATATGTAACACTTTTCTTTTTCTGCACGTTGTTATCTACCTCAATTCATCTTATAAATCCTAAATTGCTCTAATAACGCATTTTACCTTATCCAAACCGCTTCAGGGTTTCAAACAATTGTTTCCACGCGTTTATTTATCTGCGGAACATTGGTCACTAGACTGGCCAGAGGCTGGAGCTTGAAACAACGCGCGCCGACAAAATCGTAGCCCGATTGGAACACGCGGCTCCCGAAAAAGCCACCGGCCGGAATGGTCGGGAAAATGGCAGAAATGGCAAAAATGGCGATATCGGCGACGGTCGCGGAAAGTTTGCGGCGAATTTAGAGGCCATTCAGCGGCCCGATGGCGCGTTCGCCGACCAAGTGAGTCAGACAACGCATTATTTATAGAGGCCGGCTTCTCCTCTCGTTCGTCCGCGCGACGAGGTGAATCACACGGCGGCACGCGCGCTCAGACAGAACGAGCCCCGTGTGTCCAGCGAGGTTTCGACCTCTTCCGGTTCACGATTTCGCTGCTTCCTCTTCTTCTCCCCTCCCCCTCTGATGCGTCCTCCTTTACCGGCGGATTCCTGTCTCGTTACGAATCGGTTACGCGCCGAGGAATTTTGGTTTTCGGCGACCGACACCTGATCGGAAGTGGGACAAGCATTCGTGAGACTATGCACCGCTGTAAGCTTTCCTGTCCGAGAACAGTTTTGCAACGAGAATTCTACAGTTCGTTTCTACGGATTTTACATGGTTAGGTCCTGGATAGTGGTTTAATTGTTTTGGAAATGACAATAGATTTTATTGCTTGATGGTTTATCTTGTAGGACTTTTGTTTGCTTCATTTTATTGACAGAAAGTCTGTAGAATAAATATCAATTTCGTAACAGGTTTTTTTAAGACATCGTGTGTGTGTTTGTATGTCAATTATTTGTGACATAGATTAGTGGATTTAGTATTAACGAAGAAATAAATGTCTATTATTTGTGACACAGATTAGTAGATTTAATATTAATGAAGAAATGAATGTCTATTTAGCTCCTAGATTTTTCAGTATATAGAAATAAAGAAATTGTAGAGATGATCTACATGTATTGCAATAATTGATTATATTATAGCAGTAGTATTTTTAATTTAATTAGGATCCGCAAAACAAATATTGAAGAAATAATTGAAAAGAGTATAATAAATGATTGTCCAAACCAATGAAAATCCAAGACGATCTGAAATCCTCCAAGCGGAATTTGTTTAATTAAATCGACCCAGTTCACGAAGAATCCTCGTACAATTGATTCAAACGACCGTAGAATTAGTTGTTTACAAGGCTGACCGTCGTAATATCATATCGAAATGTATCGCGGCGCCGATAACCCTGCAAATAATCGGTGATACCCGACCAATCGGAGATACGAAACGTTAGCATCGATATTTAATAAACAGTGGTTCTCGCATCGAAAACACGTCGTTACATAATCGTGCCGTGTCGGAAACTCACGTATCGTCGATGAGAAAAATTTGTCCCGTTAATTGGCGTGGAAAATAGTGGCGCGCCGCGAGACAAAAAGCGTCGAAAGGGGCAAAAAAAAAAACGCAGACGATGCATCAGCGAGCGCGCATTGTTGCACCGTTGGACCATTTCCTCGGGACAGACAGCGGCGGGCAAGTCTGTTCTCGGTCGGGATCCATTGTTCTAAGGCACACGTGCCGCTACTGGACTCTACTAAACTAGATCCATCACCCTACTTAGGACTTCCTAGTGTTGGCATCTTGGACGCGTGTCGGCACGCAAACAGTCTGCTCCGAAGAAACCTTTTACGCGGCCCATTCATCGGCAGGGTCAAGATCTCTCTCTCTCTCTCCCTCTCTCTCTCTCTCTTTCTCTCTCGTCTTCTGGTAATTTGTACCAACTTCGGCCAATTAGAAACATTTCTTTTGCCGCTTTCTTCGATCACGGCTGAACGGCCGTGCACCGGCTCTACCGGCGGATGTTTGAAAACAACGCGGGCGATAAAAATGTTGCGTTCCTCAACGTGCTGCAACGGCGCGATCGCGTTTGCATCGGAAACAAAAGAAGCAAATAATAACGTATTAACGTAACATAACCTTGGCATAATATATTAACGGCAAAGAGAATCGGACGATCCTCGACAACGTAACATGTTGCGTGGTTATGCTTTTTGGAAATTCTTTTGTTGATATATTTCAAAATGCTTTGAGATGTAGTTATACTAAGTTTAAAGCATAAAGCAGAACAGATGGGAATAATTATTATTATAATCGGACTAGGACAAATTATTAACCAATTGGCGTACCATTTTCTTTACAATTGCTATAATTCGAATTTTTTCGATCGCACTGATTTTTTGGAAGAAAAAAAGAAATTTTATGTATATTGTGTGCCCACATCTATTTGAAAGTTTAAATATTGGTGACAATAGAATGAAATTTGATTCTTAGTTAAAGGAACGGATGAACATTCATACTTAACAGCTTGTTACTAGAAATCTTCATCGCGAGTCTGACTTGTACGGCAAGGGGTTAATATATATTTAATGCATTTATGGTACAGTCCCTCGAAAATAGTCTATTTATTCAAATTTTTCTCAAGGACCCCACGAACGTGCAAATTCTGATAAAAAATTCACAACCTTCGTGTAAAATGAAAATGAAATGCAGGAAACATAAGTTCTACGGAAATTCCTTTCCATTTTTAACAATCGCAACAAGTTGCAATTAATGTAGCAATGCTTGCAACGTTCCACACAAGCGCACGAAATGCATAGTCGAATTACAACAACGCATTCGACCGCGTCGGCGAAAGAAAACGATGCTCCAGGCATCCGAGTCCACCCCCGCGTTTTCCAAACTTGACGAGCCCCGTCAATATTCCGGGCGTGTTTTCCCGCGCATGTATTTTCATTCTGGTCGATTCTAGGCGGGGGTTAGGGGAAGGAGAGTGGGGTCGATCCGGATGTTGATAATGTTTCGAGTTCCGATCCGGTTTCCGCGCCCCTGCCCGCGATTTCTGGCGCGGACCTGAGGAAAGCGTGGCCGCGCGCACACGAGAGTTTCCGCAACGGTGGCCACGGGCTCGCGGAATCCGTGGAATCCCGGGACGCGCGCGCGCGCGCGCGCCCGCGGTGTGTGCGCGTCAGGTGGATCCGGCGCATCCGGCCACGCCGCCGCCGCCGCCGCCGCACCGGACCGTTCGGCTGCAACAACCAACCCCCCTCCCCCTGTTATCGGATCGTTGTTCGCAAATACCTTCGGCCCCGGCCGGCCCTGTGTATCGCGGAAGGTTAACAGAGTTACGCGCCCGTATTAATAAACACGTACGTTTGCACAGCCGCGATAACGCCCGGCTTCATTTGCATCCGTTCGATACGGGGATCGGACCGCCCCGCAAACATTTCCCTACGTCTTCTCGCCCCTCCCTCCCGCGTTGGTTAACCCTCTCGCGCAGTTTGTACGACAAGGTTACTCGGACCTTGCCAGCTTGTTTATTATTCTGTTCTCGTATCGTATCTGGGTGAGCCTCCAACCCTTTGCTGGTCTCGCTTTAGACCCGATATTTAACCCTTTCGGTACGAGCACTCCGTCCGCCATGACACTCTTGCTGTACGAGGCTCCGCGTCGAAAATTGCCGCCGCACGTGATGAATCCTCCTTTATAAGAAAATATGTATTTCCCAAGCGTTAAAGAAAAACTGTGCTTAATAAAACGACATTTTTTAACAAAAGTGTTGCTTGTAACTTAAGAGATATTCAGAGGTACTTATATAAAATATTAAGATTTATTTATATAAAATTCTGTTATTTATACCGGTCGTCGCACGTGCGCCGGATATATCCGGCGCTCGTACCGAAAGGGTTAATACTTATTCGTTTGCGGTGGTGATAAATATAGAATATAGAATGTGATAAAATATATAATATAGTATAAATGGTAATAAATATGCAACACAATCGTAAGTAAAATTGTCGGAGAAGCACCTTCTTTCCATTTCAAGTTAGAAATTTTTGGATTGACGTTTCAATTTCTTAATTTCATTCTGATTTCCACAGTGAACAATTGTTGAAGAAGTAATTGATATAAGTTTACTGTTAATGCACTTCGATGCAAATTGGACTACGGAAAATGTTAAATAGTAACTGGAGAAAAAATGTAAGAACGCTGATACGTCATCTCTAAACTATTAAAATCATAAAAATTATGTTTATATATTCTATTTGTATTATAATAAATGCTATCCAACTAATATTACTTATACTCAAGTAAAGTTAATATTTCGAAAATAGTCTACTAATTTCAATCTACGTTTCAAGAAACGTCCTCCACAGAATTCTCATTCACTAGCGAGAACCGCAGAAATAACAACTTCACCGAGAATAATATCTAAAATAAACGTCCTTGCAAGAAGCGCGTCGAATTTCATCACGAAAGCCTCCCTCGAAGAAAGCAATTTCGATTTATTCGCGAAACAATAATAAATAAAATAATTCGCGAAATCCGCCTGACGGCGAAGATTGCGTTTAAAGTTGATGTAACGCGGCGACGGCGGTGAAAACAAATAAAGGAACAGGAGAGCGTAGTTTGTCGTCGCGTGTGGACGAAGATAATGATGCAAAATGTGTATGTACTCCGGCAACATCATCGCGTTTTCTCGTAGTCACGAGTCTTCCGAGAAACGATCGTTTCTTACCGGCGCGGCGCCGTTGCCCGGCGGAAAACGGCTGCGCGGCGGTCGCGGGACCACGCCGCGCTCCGTCAATTAACATTTAGATGTGTATCGCGGCGGTTATGCACCGCGGATCACGTGTCGAGGTGCGTGCACGTCCGTTCCACGTTTAAATTGTGCCGCGTGCCCAAATCCGCTTCATTCCGCATGCGAGCAACAGACGCCTCACGCTTTTGTAGTAGCGGACGATCATGGGGACTCTATGGTGCTCCATTTTCGAATGGTAACCCACGTGCGCGGCGCGCAACCAGCACTTTTCGAAGGCTCGCCGGCGATCGTTATCGAGCTTACAACTCATTCTTCAACGTTTACGAAATCTACGACTTGAAATTAACTTGTTTAATATTTTACGGCGCACTTTTTCGGGTGCCTGGCAAAATCTGATAGGAATTGGACCGCAGATTTTATGACACGCCATTCGAATTTATGTAATTTATATAATTTGTAAAGTGTACAATTGTATAAATTATAACAATGAATCGTGGCTTTACATAATTATAATTTATAAACGATCTAAATACTTAAATCGCATAAATTATACAGTATATAATTACATAACTTATAATAGTTTGTCACGGTCATTGTAATAGTATATCACACGGCTTTGTACAATTATATAAATTTTATCAGTTACATAAATCGCATAAATTATAGAAATTACACGAATTAAAGTAGACAAGTCGATGTCAAGGTGCACAAACTGTGCGAACGTTCTTGCTCTTGGAAACGCGATGAGTCACTCGTCAATTTCGTCCGGCTCGTGTACAATGAGACAACGTTTCACGCGATAGCAGGAACGTGTTGAAGACAATACGTTAGAAAAGATACGAGCTGCCGAAAGCGCGTCGATATATTTACGATGTGAAACATATTTTCATGCGCTGGCCGAACAATACACGGACAGTTCTTGTAGCCGGCTCGTAAAATCAATTCCCCCGTTGGACGCAGCTCGGTCAGAAGAACGCGGCTCGCAGCCGCGGAAGGAAAAACTGGGAGCCCGTTAATAAATTGCTATTATTATCAGAAGGAACTGGACTCTGAAATGGTACATTGAGCACGATAAAACACGGCGAGCGGGCAACAACGTGGCCTGCCACGGTGTTCGCGTTCGCCCGATGACCATTCTCCCCGGTTCGATTCCATCGGTTACGTAACCGGTCGGGACCGTTCCAACGGAAGGTATCGAAAGGGGAAAACGAAGGAAGAGGGCCCGTAATCGTTTCGCAGAAACACACCGCGGCGACCGTGTTCCGTCCGCCATATCGTTTTCGCGTTCGCGCCGTTCGCCGTTCGCCGTTCACGCTCGGCACGGGGCACAAAACCCGTGTTTCGTCGTCGATCACCTGATTCCCTTTCGACGGCTCTGTTTTCATCGGGCACCGCCGCGACCGTCTGTCGGCCACTTTCTAACCCAATTCCCGCATTACTTGCCACACTACACGGTGTATTAGGCAATTCGACGAGCGACACTGGGTCTAGGTCCTCGCCGGTACGGGAATACTAATTCGTGCGGACTGCGTGCTGCTGCTGCTGCCGCTGCCCGCCTCTTGAAAAACGACGCGTGTGTCTCGCCGCCCAGATGGAATTTCAAAGGAACTGAGAAATCCCGGGAATCCCGTGTTTCGCGATGCCGAAACTTACCTTCGATTCCAGTAGTCTCTCTCTCTCTCTCTCTACATTCGTCTATACGCGTGACACCTGGCAACGAGATAAACCACCTGTCTCTTCGTCGCGATTTCAACGCGCTTTTTACTCGCACGTTCGATTCACTCTTCTTTTTATTAGATATTGAAATTACCACGTCGATCAGGAAGACTTTGCTACATTTCATAGTAATTAATAGTTCTTTCAAGTTCATTCATATTTATAATTTTGTTTCACAATTTCTTCCAACATATTTTTTTCTAGACCATAATGAGACACGTGAAGATTTTAATTGATTCTCGGAAATCGATCGATGTAATTACTATACCGTGATTTTATATGAAAAATAAAAGTTCTCAAGCAGGTCTCATAAAAATGTCTTCTCTCTTTTCATTCTCTCTGAGTCATTTTAATAACTTGCACATGATAGGAAAATATGCCCAAATTCCAATGTCTTCGTAGAATTGTGTTCGACCGAGTCATTGTAAAAAATGCATAAAATCCGCGGTCTAATCAGCAATGCATTCAGGACAATTCTGTTTCGCTTAACAATCCCAGTCATCGATAGACTCGCCGTGAGACTGCAAGAATAAGTGTTACGAGAATGGTAAGTCATGTTATCGCGAGAATGGAAAGCCTCGGGAAGGCTTCGTTTGGACATTCCGGGTGTTATGTCATTAACCCCTTAGGCTCCAATAACGAGATAGATTCGTGGCGAGGATTTCATGCAAGCTATACTACATATGAATATTGTTAATTTCTTCTGCATCGAAGTAAAAATAAATTCTTCTGTTATCAAAGTATAGAAACGAAGGTAAATAAAGACAATACAGGAAAGAAAAATTGTCTGATCCTATTAGGAAAATTATTAAGTATGAATAAGTGTTAATCGTCGCAGCATGAAAGGAGCAGTAGAGCAAGGGATTAAAGAGGATCCCCGGTTTTTAATTGCTGCGTCGTTCACCACTGCGATTGGAAGTGAATTGCCAGCGAGTGATTCGCATTCGCGGCGGCAACGTTTATCTTAGCCGCGAACGAAATAAACAATGCCCGTGTGAAACGCGCGAGAAGCGTCGGGGTGTCGCAGGGCCACGGTTATGGCGTCGCCGCGCGTAAAGGCTGTCATGACCTGGGCATTTCGGGCAGCTGAAACGGTAACTGGGTCGTAAACGGCTGTATCACGGCATATCGCATTGTCAGCGTTGAATCCCCTTCGGAGCAACCACCTTTTTTTTTCTTCTCGTCGCGAATCCGACAAAGTGAATAGGTTCGCGCGGTTGACTCCGTTCAGGTTGTTCACTTGGACAATCGCTTTCGATTGACGCTGCTGGAAAAGCGAAATTTCTGAAAAACTCCACTGTTCTTTAAGAACATAGTACCAGCTGTTGTGTAAAAATATTACAAACGGAGATAAATTGAATCATTTTCGTGGAGCACTTTAATTAAGGAAAATGATGTTAAAAAGATGTAGATAAAATAAAAAGGTGATATTGCTTGATAAACGAGTGCTTCGGAGCAGAACGAATAATTGTCGAGTGGCTAATCAAATGGTAGTATTAAATATTGAAAAAACACCGCTAATTGATCAGTGATATATAGATTATACGCATTTATCATAAAACAATTGGACAAAGTACTCAAATGTAGATACATTAGGCTTTGAGAATTAAGATCAGACTGCATAAAGATCCACAGTCTATCGATTATACGTTTTATTAATCGATCTTTTCATAAACGAGATGCTATCTATCTTCATAAACTAATTTACATTTTCAGAAACGATTCGTTATCATCGAAACAGAATTTTTATCTTCATAAACGAATTATTACCTTGAAAAACGAATTGCTATCTTCATAAACGAATTGTTATCTTCACAAACGAATTCATATTTTTAGAAACGAACTGATACCTTCGCGAAAGAATTCATACTATCAGAAACGAATTTAATTTACTTTAACCTTAAAATTTACCCCTATAGCATCGCGATGTTGCTATACGTTCCAGGAACTTCCGTGATCGAGCGACGCTATCATTTCACGTTCGATCCTCTCTAAGATCCACTGTGTCCATCAAATAAAACATTGGCGAATTATTTGCCGTCGCGGATCGCATAAATCGTCGTTCGGGTTATGCACACGGGTTTGCTGATTCGCGAAAAGCACACCGCACGCATCGCGATCATTCCCCGTTCCCATTGGCTCCCGGATTGAAATTCCTTCGCCAGCCTGGTCGGACGATCAATCAAGCGTGGTATCGCCGGTTTATTAGGGTTCCGGGTGTCGCAACGCCGCTTCCCCCCCCCCCCCTCTCGGCGTTACGAAACGCTCGGTGGGCGGGGGGAGGGGGGAACCTCGAAATTTTCAAGCCGCGGCTTAATGAACCGATAACGCCGATGAATAACGAGAAGTTTCTAATTGCAGGCGGCCGGATCTGGGCTACCGTTGCGTAACACCGGAGCGCGCGCGCAGCAGCGGCAGCGGCGGTTGTCGAGTGCCGCGGCCGCGAACCGTTGCGAAATTTTTTTACGTTAAAAGTTAACGACGGGATGGAATGCACCCGCTGCTAAAGGAGCCCCCTCGGTTCTGTGCCGACGCTCGGGGTTTATCGCCGGATTAAAATGCTCGCCGATATTCCCGGTCCCGGTTCTCCCGGTTTATTTGCGTCGCACCCCCCCGCGCCGCACGCAGAATTCAACCCTTCGCGGTCGTGCGTCTACTCTCGGCCAACGATGCTATTTAGTTAGCTTTTTGCGTTTCTTATTTTTACATAACATTCTCTTTCTGCTGGTTAAAGTTTCCGATACGTGAACAAACAAACGGATTGTACAGAAACGTGCATTCTCGTGTGAAAACTGTGGATTTTTAGCAAATTTATTCGTTCACTTTAGCGGAGTAAAAATAGTACATTGATGTTTATTAATTCTTTCAATTCTTCTACTATTCTAAATAGCAGCTATTCAATTTTGTCATTTCATATGATTTTATTCATTCATTTTTGAACATTAAAAATAATACATTGATGTTTATTAATTTCTTTAATTTTTTCAGTATTTTAAATTGAAGCTATCTAATTTTGTCATTGCGTATAATTTCATTCAATGACTTTAGTAAATTAAAAATAATACATTTACATTTATTAAGTCTTTTAATTTTTCCACTATTTTAAATCGCAGCTATCCAATTTTGTCATTGCGTATAAAATCCGATTTAATTGTATCTATAAATAATTCCAAATACAACAACTAATGAATAGTATTTTATAACAGTGTCAACACTGGATTCGCTTAAACTTCGTATTATCTATATTATAAATAATATACAGTAAAAAAGTATACCTGAAAACGTCTCGAAGAAAAATTCGTACGACAGCAAGAACTGTAAAATAAAGAATCAGTAACCAATCGTTTGGAGTGGTAGCTCGTGTTAATCGACTGCGTCGATCATGCGCCGCGTAAACGTGAAATATCAACGATTCTTCGAGCTTCCTTTCAGCGCGAATCGGCTCTTAATCGCGTGAACGTCGGAAACGGTTCCGTTCAACATCGGCGATTCTAGAATTCGTATACCCGTAGGCCGCTCCTCGTTCGCCGAAATAAATTGGTGCCGACACGAACCAGCTCCGTCGTCGAAACTATTCCAAACGCCGTGGAATCGTTACTCGGGCGCGAAGCATTCAATTGTTTCGACGTCGATGGAAACACGGCTGCGCCACGACTCAAGTTTCAAGTGCCGAAAAAAAAAAGAACGAATGAGAAGAAGAAGACGAAGACGAAGAAGAAGACGAAAGAGAAGAGAATCCCGGATATTAAAAAATTCCATTCGATAAAACGGCTGGAGCCGGGCACAGTGCGAGTTCTATTTTCGTATCCTCTCCGTTGTCTTCTTTTTGCGCGCGATTCCTTGTTGCGTAATCGAAGACGACGGCGACGGGGGGTGGGGGGAGGGGGAAGGGGGGCACGGTCCGCAGGCATTTAAAAGCGAAGCGGAACGTCGAGCGCAACGGGGGAGACGGATGCAAAATTCTGAGCGTCGCTGATAACCGATAATTATATTCGTAAAACATCGAAGAAAAAAGAAAAAAAAGGCAAACAGAGTGACGCAAGTTCGTCGAAGTGGGCATTTCTTTTTATTTAAAATAGCACGGGAGAAAGCAACGCGCGTCTCTCGCCTCGCGATATTAATTTGCAACGACGGGAAAGAGAAACTCTTATAAAAATTCTTCTTCGCGCTGTTGCGAGAGCATGATTCTCCGAAATGAAATTTGAAATTTGCTTGGTTAATGAAAAGTTTCGACGCGATTCACGATGATTCGTTCGACCTTTCCGCCCCCCCCCCCCCTAAATCTCCGCTCGATAAGATCCGATCGGCGACGGACGGTGTCGCGGCTCTCTCTCCGTTGTCTCTCGTGTTTCCCTTTTCTTTTTCTCGGCCGAAGGTACTGGATCCACCGCGTCACGCGGTGGATCCATCGGGACGTCATCGATGCGACAGAGCATCCATAGAAACGAGCCTTTACATGTGTAACTAACGCGATTCACCTAACGACCGGATGATCCGCGGCGGGCAGTTGCGCCGCGATCAAATTGAACTGGCAAGTCCGGCGTTCGTGTAAACCGCACCTCGGGGGTTTCGTAAGTCGTGCGACATTAACGGTTACAATGGCGCCAACAGCCGAACCCGGCAGCCGGGCTGTGCGCGCCGATATAATGACCGATTCCTTTCGCGGATCGATTGTTCCGGTTCCGTTGCGGTGCACTCGCACGATCCGGACTTCTTTGCAGTTCCCCCTCCCCATCGCTGATGGGCTTCGCGCTCGCAGAGGTCGCCGATAGACCGCGGGCCATTAAGCATTTATGGCGTGTACGATTTTCGAAAATACAAGGACGAATGCGTGTTAATCTTCTACGGGCGGAAGTCTTGTCTGCAGCAACTTGTATTTGACGGTGCTGCCAACCATCAATATTGTCACTGGTTATCTCGGAGACCTTATGTAATTAAGACGCGTACGTCGTCTTGCGAATAAACTAAAATTATTTGGTGAAATGTCGGTATATTGGATATACAGGCTTTTTAAGAGTTCTTAAAGATGTTGATCTTAAATATATTTTATTATTTTTTATTTTCCTTCGCAGTTGAAATATATCACAAATTGTATAGTTCTAATCACTTCTTCGAAGGAGAAGAGAGAAGTGGGCCAAGGAATAATATTAAAAGAGTAACATTAAATACAAAGGAATTTTTAAATATAAAGGAGTAACATTATTAATACGGTTGAAATTATTATTATCGATCGTTTAGTTATATTATTGATACAACTAATATTAATGATGTAATTAATGGTATTGAATAATGTTCATACCTAGCAGATTCTTGCTAAAAATCTCCAGCACAAGACAGACTCGTTAAAGCTTGGCAAAGAGGATTGAAAACGAATATCGCCATTAAAACATCGACTCCTTTCTTGTCAAAAAATAAAGGAAACTGATACGTCTATACAAGGAAAGTAAACTCAAGTAAGAAGCTAAATTATTCTTTAACTTGACTCAATTCTTACTAAATATCAATTATCGATCAGAGCTTTGGTTTCGCAACAATCTTTGGCTACGTAGCGCTGTTTACACGTTCGAGTGAACGCGTTCTATAGACACCGCATGTATTAATAATTAAAAGCGATCGCTATAGCATCTATCAATTGAAATTCCATCTGTCCATCGAATGAAATCGGAATGCTGCGACTGGCTTCGGAGAGCCGTTGCTATATTTAAAGTTACGCGCGCTTTCTGGTACACACCATTTCCAATACGCGGCTCCGAAATCTACGTTTCGAATTCGCTTCTCGCTTTTCTTTTTTTGTTGTCGGCCGCCGCGCGCACTTCCCATTTCCCCGATACGGGAATTCGGGTCGATCCGGCGAACTCGTCGGAAAACAAATTGCCGCCGCGGCGTCTCGGACATTTGTTTAAACATCCGAGCGACGAATATTAACCTCGTGAAACTTCTGCTCGCGATAAAAGATATCGTAGCCAGCCGTGTCGCCAAGGACAGGCGAAATCTCGAAAGCAACGCACCAATTTTAGTTCACGTGCCGAACACACGAATTACCCGTTCGTTCCTACGGCTTTATCGCCACCTATGAAATATTTATAGTTCTCCTCGCTGTCTGTGAAATATTTATAGTTTTTTTCCTGCGCGAGAAACATTTATCGTTTCCCTTGCTACATTAATCGATCGAGAACAACCTGGCACCGCAACTCCATCGTTTCTAACTCGAACCTCGTTCACCGATCGAACTCGATCATAATTCAATTAACGTCGTTCGTTAAAAATGATATGTTATTGGTGATCGCAAATTTTAGCTTTATTGGACTAGAATTGGAACTGCGAAGAAAGAATATAAACTGTTCCAAGATTCATTAAACTTACTACTAATATATTATTATTACTATTGCCCTATATATTACATTTTTTATAAAATTATATATAATTTTATGATTTTTAACAGTGCCCTCTGTTATAAAAAAATGTACATTAGACGCGATTAGAGGTCGATAGCCCTAGCACTAACATGATAAAATAAATATAACAACGAGCCCTTCATAAATCTCAGAAACAATAAAACTAAAATTAATCCAGAAATAAATTCGCTATAAAAAATATCGAGTCTCCGAAAGAAATAATAAGTGTACCGGTCTCGATGATACGCGACAAACGCAAATGCAGCAAATAAGCGGCGCTGGTTGCGTCGCGCCGGTAGCCGACGGTTTGGCAAATATTTCGGGGAATTCGACGCTCGCGATCAAGGTCCCCGTTGACGGATCGAACGAGAGAGGCGACACGCGAAAAAGAAAAACGACAAAGGTAACCGGCGATCGGGTGTCCCTGGCTGAGGATGAAGCGGCATTTGGCACAAGGTCGGGCCGCGTATAGGTGCACCTTCATTTTTCGCTCGCGCGGTGCGTGCGCTCGCAGACACGCGCGAAATAATCTGCGTGACTCTACCGTCTCGTATCTCTCCTCGCGTCCCCTTTCAACGGCTTGAACCCTTCTCCCTGCCTCTCGTCCCTTCCCCCTCCCCCCCCTCTCTCTCTCTCTCTCTCTCTCTCTCTCTCTCTCTCTCTTACGCACGAAACGCCCGCGTCACCGTTGTTAATTAACGTTACACGTTAACGCGCATACGACACGCGGAAAATAAATCGCGGCGAGTGAAAGTGACGCGAAATGACGGGCCCGCATGACACGTTGCCCCATTAACCTGTCCTCCGCGTCGCCACGGAGGACGTTTTTCAATGGGGCCGATGCCGTGTTTCTAGGTTGACGCGCGCCGCTTTTATTTCGACCGATCGCCCGCGTTTCAAAAGGGCATAGCCGATTAAGATGGTCAAAACTGCCCTTAGAGGTTTTTCAATGGGTCATATACCGTTCGATAGCCTGTAACTACCCTCACGGACAAGTAGCAGTGTTAAAATTTTGCACAGATGAGTTTTTATTGGTCAGCTATCGAACGGTATATGACCCATTGAAAACCCTCTAAGGGCAGTTTTGACCATCTTAATCGGCTATGCCCTTTGTTATTAAAATTTTTGCCGATCTCCTGCGCGGTTACGAAATTTAAATGGTACGCGAACCGTATGAGGTAGCTTTTAATTAGGGGTTCAAGGACGTGGTTAAGTTCGACTATTTTAGAATTTATTATGTTGTTCGGATCGCATGGTTATTTTTTTGTTTTATTTGTCATTCGCGTTTATCATCGCTAGATTGCAGCCTTTATGCATTTATTGGAGAAATGGGCAAGCTCAGACTTGAGCAAGGAATGTTGTCCAATGTACAGTTTATTGTACAACGAAGCACTTAC